>NW_027438363.1:0-170505 GCF_000715075.1 Nicotiana tabacum | reverse complement strand
CCAAACATCACTAATAAAATACTTTATTTACCAAACAAAAAAGTCTATAGGACCCTATTTTCTTTTAATATGTTTTAGAAAAATAACTCTTTTTAAAATATAAAAATAATTTAATCATAAACTTCTCATTTTATCCTTAATGATAAACTTTTATAGTTGCACCTATGTTATGACATGTTCTAAAGTATACGTTTCAAAAGTTTTATAACAACACAAATATTATCGCATACATGTTTAAGACCATAAGTTTAAGTTTTTTTTTCTTTTCAAACGTCATACACAATCAAATATGTTTACATAAATTAAATGGTGGAAGTATCAATAAGAATTAGCAAGGCTTAGCTAATTATATTAGCTAACTATGACGTTACATTATGGCTCGATAAAGAAGTGGACTCAAAGAATTCTTTCTCTTTAAAACAGCATAGTACAATATTCTGTAACTCCTTCAGTAATTGAAGGACCTTTAATTTTCTTATTAGTGCGTTAAAAAAAGAACTATATTTTTATATATTTGAAAACGATTTAACTTTAAATTTTCCGTGCCACCTTCTATAATATATGCTTTTATAGCCACAAAAATCTTATAACATATTTAAGATTATAAGTTTTAAAAGTTTTTTATCTTAAAATCCGCACCAAGTTAAACACTAGTACATAAACAGAAATGGAGAGATTAATTATATAAAAATGATAGCTGTCACGACCCGAAATTTTCACCTTCAGGATCGTGATGGCGCCTAACATTTCACTTGCTAGGCAAGCCAACGTTAGAATATAATTAGCCAATTTAACATAATTTTAAATTAATTAATAACAAAGAAAACAAGTGTGGAAACAAAATCTGAAATAAAGTGAATAATCCATAATAGACGTGATATCTAAATACCATCCCACAATTTGGAGTCACAAGTGTACGAGCTTCTATAATAATACAAATAAAGGCTTGAATAAAATTCAAGCTGTTTGAAATATAATACACAGCTAAGATAAGATAGAAGGAGACTTCAGAACTTCGAACACTGTGCAGTTATACCTCAAGTCTCCACTGGTAGCTGTATCCGGGCAAATCTACAGTACGCCGCTGGGACCAACTCCGAAATCTGCACAAGAAGTGCAGAGTGTAGTATCAGTACAACCGACCCCATGTACTGTTAAGTGCAGAGCCTAACCTCGACGAAGTAGTTACGAGGCTAAGGCAGGTCACTTACATTAACCTATACGCAATAATAGTAATAACAACAATAATAGAAATAAATCAGGTAACTCATTTTAACAATTGAAGCCAACTCAGTAGTCATAACCAATTATTATTTCAATCAGATTCCATTGTGGCGTGCAACCCGATCCCACAATATATTCATATTCAATTCTGTTGCGGCATGCAACCCGATCCCAATATATCTTTTCAATCAATTCTGTTGCGACGTGCAACTCGCTCCTCCAATATATTCACTTCAATCAATTCTGTTGCGGCGTGCAACCCGTTCCTCCAATATATTCACTTTCATTTCTGTTGCGACGTGCAACCCGCTCCTCCAATATATTCACTTTTATTTATCAATTCTTATAAAAGAAATTATTACAATAAATGCAACAATTAATATGAAATTATAAGACAACAAGCATACAATAATTATGATTTATTAGAAATAAGTAATGACAAGTAGCAATTAATTATGAAAATTAAGGATGTAATAGGCATTATAATAATTAATATGCTAAACGTCAAGTGGAAATTAAGTCATATAAATCAAATAAGCATGTAGCAATTATAGCATGGATTCAAGGCATGATATTGAGCAAAGAACATGAGAGAAACAATTAATATAATAATTAATGCATGATTTAAAATGATTTATGATTTTTCAAGTAATTATGCAAACAATTAATTTGACGACGTATAGACACTCGACACCTCGTCTATATGTCATTCATATGCTTTTCACATAACAAATAATTTAAGGGTTCTATTCCCTCAAGTCAAGGTTTACCACGACACTTACCTCGCTTTGCAACCAAATTCAAGAATCCAATAAACCTTTGCCTTGCGAATTCATGTCCAGAATCCTCAAATCTAGTCATAAATAATTCAATATACTCAATATAAATCGTAGGAATTAATTTCATATGAATTTACTAATTTTTCGGATTAAAATCTGAAATTTATCTCAAAAATATTAGTGGGACCCACATCTCGAATGGAAAAACTTATAAAATCCGAACACCCGTTCTGATACGAGTTCAACCATACAAAAATTATCGAATTCAGACATCGGATTGGCTTTCAAATCTTTATTTTACATTTTTGGAAGATTTTATTAAAAAATCTGATTTTTCTTCCATAAATTCACGGATTCATGATGTAAATGAGTATGAAATTACGGAATATAATCAATATAGGATAAGTAACACTTACCCCAATATTTTCCCGTAAAAATCGCCCAAAACTCGTCTTACCCGAGCTCAAAATCGAAAATGGTAGAAAATAGGACGCAATCCCATTTTTAAAACTTAAGTTCTGTTATCCAGATTTTTACTCATCGCGATCGCGAGAATTTGTTCGCGATCGCGTAGAGCTATTTTTGCCCAGGTCCATTTTATTCTTCGCGATCGCGAAACACAATTTGCACAGGCTGTTAATTTGCACTACGTAATGCGACATCCCGTATGCGAACGTGAAGCATAACCCCGTAGACCTTCGCGATCGCTGACCGCTTCATGCGAACGTGAAGAACAAATTTGAGTGCCCCAACTTGTGCCTCATTTCCTCTTCGCGAACGTGATCAACTCTACGCGTTCGTAATGCACTCGGAGCTAACCTTCCACGATCGCGTGCCTATCTTCGTGAACGCGTAGGGTAAAAATCACGGCTCCCAATTTCTTCTTCGCGATCGCGAAGCCCCATGAACCAGATGATAGCTGAACTCAAAAACCAGATTTTTTTCTAAGTTCAAAAGGTCTGTAGGCTATCCGAAACTCACCCGAGCCCTCGGGGCTCTAAACCGTACATGCACACAAGTCCACAAATATCATATGAACTTGCTCGCATGATCAAAACACAAAAATAATGCCTAGAACTATAAATCGGACACCAAATCAAATAAAATTTTTAAGAAACTTTAGAATTTCTATTTTAACAACCGGACACTCGAATCACGTCAAAGCAGCTCCATTTCTCACTTAATTTGGCAGACAAGTCATAAATATAGTAATGGAGCTATAAGGGGTTCCAGAACTAAAATACGAACCCGGTATCAACAAAGTCAAATATTAGTTAAATCTCTTAAGTCATTAAACCTTTAAACTTAAAAATTTCGACAGTATGCGATAACTCAAACTAGGGACCTCCCAATTAAATTTCGGGCATACGCCCAAGTCACAATTCACGATACGGACCTACCAGAACTATCAAAATACTAATCCGAGTCCGTCTACTCAAAATGTTGACCAAAGTCAACTTGGTTGAGTTTTAAAGCTCTATTTCTCATTTTAATCAATTTTTCATATAAAAACTTTCCAGAAAATCATATAGACTGTGCACGCAAGTCGAAGAATGATGAATAGTACTTTTCGAGGTCTTAGGATACAAAAATAATTATTAAATTTAAAGATGACCTTTTGGGTCATCACATTCTCCACCTCTAAAACAAACGTTCGTCCTCGAACGGAATTTAAAAAAACATACCTGAGCTAGTGAAAAGGTATGAATATTTACTCCGCATGTCTGACTCGGACTTCCAGGTAGATGCTTCTACCGGCTGGCCTCTCCATTGTACCCGAACTGAAGGATAACTCTTAGACCTCAACTGTCGGACCTGCCGGGCTAGAATAGCTACCGGTTACTCTTCATGTCAAATCTTTGTCCAATTGGACTGAGCTGAAATCTAACACATGAGACGGATCACCATGATATTTCCGGAGCATAGACACATGGAACATCGGATGAACCGCTGATAAACTAGGTGGTAATGTAAGCCTGTAGGCTACTTCAGCCAGCCTTTCAAGAATTTCAAAGGGTCCAATATACTTAGGGCTCAACTTGCCCTTATTTTCGAACCTCATTACACCTTTCATAGGTGAAACCCGGAGCAATACTCTTTCTCTAACTATGAATGCAATATCACGAACCTTACGATTGGCATAATTCTTTACCTAGACTGAGCTGTGCGAAGTCGATCCTGAATAATTTTGTCCTTACCCAAGGCATCCTGCACCAAATCGGTACCCAACAACCGAACCTCTCCCGGTTTAAACCAGTCAACTGGCGAACGATATCGCCTCCCGTACAATGCTTCATACGGAGCCATCTGAATGCTGGACTGGTAGCTATTATTATAGGCAAACTCCGCAAGTGGCAAGAATTGATCCCAAGAACCTCCAAAGTCTATAACACAAACGCGAAGCATATCTTCCAATATCTGAATAGTGCGTTCTGACTGTCCGTCTGTCTGTGAATGAAATGTTGTACTCAACTCAATCCACGTGCCTAACTCACGCTGTACATCCCTACAGAAGTGCGAAGTGAACTGCGTATCTCGATCAGAAATGATAGACACGGGCACAACGTGAAGGCGGACAATCTCATGAATGTAAATTTCAGCTAACCACTCTGAAGAATAGGTAACTGCCACTGGAATGAAATGTGCTAACTTGGTCAACCTGCCCATAATTACCCAAACTGCATCAAATTTTCTCTGAGTCTGTGGGAGCCCAACAACAAAATCCATGGTGATACGTTCCCATTTCCACTCAGGAATTTCTAATTTCTAGAGCAAACCACCAGGTCTCTGATGCTCGTACTTGACTTGCTGACAATTTAGACACCGAGCTACATATGCAGCTATATCCTTCTTCATTCTCCTCCACAAATAATATTGCCGCAATTCTTGATACATTTTGGCGGTACCTGGATGAATAGAATATCTGGAACTGTGGGCCTCTTCCAGAATTAATTCACGAAGCCCATCCACATTAGACACACAAATACGACCCTGCATTCACAGAACTCCATCTTCCCCCATAGCAACCTATTTGGCATCACCGTGACGCATCGTGTCCTTAAGGACAAGTAAATGAGGTTCATCATACTGCCACTCTCTGATGCGCTCATATAAAGAAGACCGAGCGACTGTGCAAGCTAGAACCTGACTAGGTTCTAAAACATCTAACCTCACGAACTGATTAGCCAAAGTCTAGACATCTACAGTTAATGGTCTCTCACCAACCAGAATATAAGCAACGCTGCCCATACTCACAGTCTTTCTACTCAAAGCATCGGCCACCACATTAGCCTTTTTGGGATGATACAAAATGGTGATATCATAGTCTTTCAACAACTCCAACCATCTTCTCTGCCTCAAATTAAGATCTTTTTGTTTGAACAGATACTGAAGGCTACGATGATCAGTAAATACCTCACACGAGACACCGTAAAGGTAATGCCTTCAAATCTTCAGCGCATGAACAATGGCTGCCAATTCTAAGTCATGAACATGATAATTCTTCTCGTGAACTTTCAATTGTCGCGACGCGTATGCAATCACCCTGACATCTTGCATTAATACTACACCAAGCCCAATGTGAGATGCATCACAATATACCGTATAAGATCCTGAACCTGTGGGTAATACTAATACTAGCGACGTAGTCAGAGCAGTCTTGAGCTTCTGAAAGCTCAACTCACACTCGTCTGAACATCTGAATGGGGCACCTTTCTAGGTCAGTCTGGTAAATGGGCTTATTATAGATGAAAATCCTTCCACGAACCGACGATAATAACCTGCCAAACCCAGGAAACTCCGGATCTCTATAATTGAAGTAGGTCTAGGCCAATTATGAACAACCTCAATCTTCTTAGGATCCACCTTTATGCCTTCTGCCGATACAACATGCCCCAAAAAGGCAAGTGAGTTTAACCAAAACTCGCATTTTGAAAATTTAGCATATAACTGATTATTCTTCAAAGTTTGTAGCACACTCTGAAGAGGCTGCTCATGCTCCTCTCGACTGCTAGAGTAAATCAAGATATCATCAATGAATACAATCACAAAAGAATCCAAATAGGGCTTGAACACCGATTCATCAAATTCGTAAATATTGTTGGGGAATTTGTCAACCCAAATGACATCACTAGGAATTTGTAATGCCCATACCGAGTCCGAAAAGGTGTCTTAGGGACATAATGTCATGACCCGGAATTCACTAGTTGTGATGGCACCTAACCCAACCCGCTAGGTAAGCCAATTAACGATTTCCCATTTTCAATTAATTTAATAACACAATTTAACAAAGGAGTTATCTAAGTCTTATACATCCTCAAGGACTGGTAGTACAAATCATGAGCTTCCAAGAATAGAATTTACAAGCTGATATGAAGTAAATACATCTTCTGTTTGAAAAATACATAAACAGAGTTTTTTTAAATCTAGGGCTACCATGAACAAGAGGTAGCTACAACAAGAACGTAGGTACATCTTCAATCCTGGCAACCATAGAACACAGCAACAACAATAACCAATATCTGCACACAATGTGTAGAAGTGTAGTATCAGTACAACCGACCCCATGTACTGAGTAAGTATCTTGTCTAACCTCGTCGAAGTAGTGACAAGGCTTTGGTTAAAAGATGCTCACTGATAAAACCTGTAATATAAACTAACAATAGAACTATACTACAATACAACAGAATAGAGCACACGAAACGAATATACAAAGCAATAACGGAGTACTAGAAGAAAACACAATTCAACAGGTATCAATATCTCACCCAATCCTTTCCTTAGAGCGAAAGCCAATAAATCACAACAGTCACCTCAAAACTTTCATAATGTGAGAAATATATTCAAGACATCAAATCCAACAGCATGGCAACACCCTTCGTGCATTTATCTTATCCTCACCAATTATGCGTAAAACAGTACCAACCAAATGACAGAAATGCCGATAATAGAAATAATAGTGTAGGAAATACGCAATTAACTATGGAGAATGAGAATGTACATTAGAACATCAGTAACAGACTGAACAGAAAACATAAAGGTAATAACAACGATTAGGAAAAAGGGATGTAACTTCGACTAACTAGCAAGGTGAAGGAATGAAAATAGATATGGCAAATAAGGAAGCGAACACATGATCTTTATAAATTAGCAAGTAGGGACATGAACGACTAGTACGGAAGAAGACCTACACTTAAGTGCAACAAAACATATGATATGGATCCAATCATAACAGTAGGAAGTAAGCATGATGTTGGCAAGTTTAAGTAAATAGAAGGCATGGTAACACGACAACAAAGGTGATAGAGGATAAGACAGAACAGTAACAACATATCACATAAGAACCATGAACACGATAACAACAACTCCAGGTAAAGACATAAAAATATCTGCAAGAAAGAGATATCACAATATAATGCATGTCTCTCGTCCTCACTTGCACGGAAACACCCTTCGTGCCATGAACTCACCATAACATGAAAGCATAATGATATCAATATAATGGCACGACATCACCCTTCATGCTTTTACTCATATAACATGGCACGGCATCACCCTTCGTGCTTTTACTCTCAATAATATGGCACGGCATCACCCTTCGTGCTTTTACTCTCAATAATATGGCACGACATCACCCTTCGTGCTTTTACACTATTCCTTACCAAGCATATGTATATCAATGACAAACAAGACGGGAAGCATAAATAACATCAAGGAGAGTATTTTAACGGATGTTCCAAACAAATCCCAATCACAACTTTTCGAGCCAACTATGATTCAATAAACCCTCAAGAATCGTATATTCAAATACTTCCACAATCTCACAAATGATCTACAATACAAGTATAGAATCTAGTATCCCAAGGAGGTCGGTTGTAGCAATGTATTAACGATTAAGCATAGAAATGACCGAATTAGGCACATTAATATATTCTCAGAATTCCATCAAATTTGATCAAGTTATAATAAACTAAGTGTTGATTTCAATCATTTAATATTATGTTCTTAGTTTTTAAGAGTCAAGTAAGGCACGAAGCAGGAGATCACGAAATTCTACAACCATAAATGTAGCATAGTCCACCCCCCGAGCATGATTAACCCTGGCACATACATATACTCTCGTCACCTCATATATGTATCACCCCCGCATGTGGCAAACAATGACAAATAGGAGGAAAAATTCCCTCAACAAACTTAGGCAAAACACTTACCTCAATTCGGCTAATTCAATACTCAATTTAGCTTTTCCTTTACCAATTCACCTCCGCTCTGCTCAATCTAGTCAAAGACGACTTATACACATCACACAATGCAAGGAAAAACAACTTAAATTAATAAAGGTGTGATTTTTATTCAAATTCTAAAAAGTCAATAAAAGTCAACTCCCCGAGTCCGCACCTCGGAACCCGATAAATTTATAAAACCCAAACACCCATTCCGGTACGAATTCAACCATAGTAAAATTATCAAGTTCTGATACCAATTTGTCCTTCAAATCATCATTTTGCATTTTTGAAAGATTTTACAATTTTTCCCAAATTTTCCTTTAGATTCTCAGGAATTTGATATTAAATCATATATATAATCATGAAATGTAGTTGGGAAATGATTAAAGGTACTTACCCAATGATTTGGTATGAAAATCCCTTCACAAAATCGCCTCTTCTCGGACCTAGGGTTCAAAATATACCCAAATGAAGCTAAGTCTCGGAATTCTCAGCACTTAACAGGTTGCAGATGTCGCATTTGCGACAGAGGATTCGCAAATGCGAACAATGTATCGCAAATGCGAACTAGAGGGCCTCCTACTTTGGTCGCAATTGCGACCCTATACTTCGCAAATGTGAAGGCAGAAATTTCGCAAATGCGGCAGAGTTCTTCACAAATATGAACTCTCCCCAGCAACCCAGACTTCGCAAATGCGTTGGCTGCTTCGCAATTGCAGCTGTCGTATTTGCGACCAATACATCGCAAATGCGATGATACCAGTACCAGCAATCAAAATTTATGAAGAATCAATCTGAAACTCACCCAAGCCCTCGATGCTGCAAACCAATCATGCACCCAGGTCTAGAAACACAACACGAACTTGCTCGCACACTCAAATCATCAAAATAACTTCTAAAAAAACGAATCGGATGCCAAAACGCATGAAGATCAACTAAACTTCAAGAACTTCTAGAATCGCAACCGAGCGTCCGAACCATATCAAATCAACTCTAGTTGACCTCAAATTTTGCACACAAGTCACATTTGACATTACGGACCTGCTCTAACTTCCAAAATCGGATTCCGATCCTGATATCAAAAAGTCCACTTCCGATCAAACTTCTCAAAAACCTTCAAATTTCTAACTTTTTCCAAACGACTCCAAAATGACTTACGGACCTCCAAATCCATTTTCGGACGCGCTCCCAATACCAAAATTACCATACGGAGCTATTCTCAAACTCAGAATCCCAAACGGACATCGATAACATTGAAATGCACTTCAGCCCAAATATCATGAATTTCTTCCAAAATGCTAACTTCCACAATAGGCACCAAAATGCTCCCGGGTTATCCAAAACCCAATCCGAACATACGCCCAGGTCCGAAATCATCATACGAACCTGCTAGAACCTTCAAATCCCGATTTCGAGATCGTTTACCCAAAAATCACCTTAATCAATTCTTCTAACTTAGAGCTTGAATCTTGAAGTTCATCCTTCAAAATCGATTTCGGATAACTTGAAAACCAACACCGACGATTTACGCATGTCATAACACATCATGTGGAGATGCTCGATCTCTCAAAACTCCAAGCGTAGTGCAGATTCTCAAAATGACATGTCGGGTCGTTACATCCTCCACCACTTAAACACACGTTCGTCCTCGAACGTGCCAGAAGTCATTCTAAAGCTATCAAATCACGGTATAATCTTACTATGCATAAACTCGGGGGTGATCCCACGTCACCCTGATCCACATAAGCCCACCAACACAACATTACTAGAGATCCTTATTTTGACCTTGGTCCTTAAACCTTAGAACCCAATCTCTATCATCCAGAATTCATTACAAGACCCGAATCCCACATCTACACATTGTATAAGTCTGAACAAGCTGTATCAAGTCATACCCATAACCCAAGATGTAATCACATGATATACCCCATCACTTCGACACTCACAGTAGGGACTGTTGCCCATAATTACTGCCCAAAAACAAATCTGATGCCGGTAGCAAACCTCGTATCGATTAAAACCTCGTTCAAAACCCTCATACCCTACCGATGATGAAAGAAATACGCATAACCGCTTAACCACTCATCTGATCAAAAAGCCAAGAAACTCACTCGTCCGACCAGGGCCATTGTCCAAATCCTTAGCAAAAATACAGTTTCATTCTTCCAGACCTTCCTCGTCCCAATACAACAGTGCCATTCTCAAGTCTAGAAACCTCATCTCAGCCAATACAGGCAGTCCCACCGACAAGTATCAACAATAATCATATGGATCCCCACACAAACCGGTTTCGTACACTAGTAAGTAATAATTCAGACATGACAGATAACAGTAAGAAAACTAAATAAGAAGACTACTAAGCAAGTTAAGCAGGTAGGGAAATTTTAGCATTTTACTATAAACTATTTTCAACTAGGTGAAAGCAAAATACACGAAATAGGAATAAGGAGTCACATTTCATCACTGTACCGTTGCGGCGTGCAACCCGATCCCATCATATCAATCCACATAGGGTACCCATCGAGCCATAATACTCGGGCTCACTGATCACATGTGTGTCAACATCAAGCACAACAGAGTGCACGAAAATATAAATGTGGGAAAATTATTAGGAACAAACAATACTGAGAAGGACAAGCACAACTATGGTGCAATAAGCAAATCAACATCACGAAGGCTACCTCACCCATAGTGCCATGAGGCCTAAACTGTACCACAATATGCATATGAAGAGAATCACGTAACCTTTACAACCCGTCACAGTATAAGAGAGAAACATATAACATAAACCAAGGCGCGAATAACATCCATTTCGCCCGATGATATACATGTGGTAACAACTGCGTAAGAACAAACAAATCCGATCTGATACAGAATACACATTCTCATTAGGCTCAAAAGCAACCCCCAAACCAATTTCCGATCATCCCCGAACATGTAATTAACCTTCCAAAAATCCATAGCAACCTTTCCATAACACCTACCATCAATCGTCCAATCCTCAACATTTCTTCACGACTCACAGTCAAGGAATAGTCTGCCACGAGAGCATCCAATCTCTAAACCTCACGATTACCAGAATCTTCATATCCAATTTCAACACTGCTACTCAAATGGATTATGTGTCACCCACACTCCATCATTCTATGAAAAAATACATATAAGTCAACACACAATGCACCTGCCAACATGTGAACTCTCATGCGGTGGGAACAGATAGTGCCAGCAAAACCTTAGACACCCGAAGTCGTCCAAGTCATCAAGAACTCATATCCCTCCCTCCAAAACTAAACCGCAACCTCGTACATACAACTTTTCAACCCCATACGGCGCATCGCCCCTAACATGCTAACTCGCGACACTACGAAAATCTCATAGTCAACTCTGAACTATAAGCAAATTGAACACCTCATCAACCGAGAATCTTTCATTTAACTCAATCTAGGAGAACACCACCATACGCAATATAGCTTATATACTTGTGGTAAACACCAACTCCGTCCGTGGTCATAACCATGATAAATTCTTCGGAACTCAGTAATACCTAATCGAGTAATCAGAACCAATCGCCTCTAACTCAACCGAGTCACGCAGACTGCCAACCCGAAAGTAACTCAATCTGATATGACCGCCCTAAGGGAACTTCCTCGGAACCTGAAGCCATTTCTTGCATCACTCCAACATTGACATGTAAACCTTTCTTGATAAGGAAATACCGCAGATCCTATTACTATTCGCTACCATTTTCGAGCCCACCCGTAGACAAATTCAAAAGTCCTTAAAGGCTACATAAGACCTGGAACTTGCCAGAACCTTCTCGATAACTGCTCATCTTATTCTGATCTTCAATACACGGCTAATACGTGTCAAGCAACCCGTGCTTCACCAGCATATGCCCATTCAAAGAAATAATCAAGCAGTCTCTCGGTTAGGAAACTGATACGGCCCATGATCCTACAATCTGATCATCATTAGCAGACTCCACCACTTAGCTCGAAGCCATAGAACACCTCATCAGCAACCCAAAGTACCATATCTTCACAGCATGCCCCGATTTCGCATGACTATTTAGCTGAATACTTCAAAACTCATGCAATGCCAATCATAGAACACCCTGAAGACTTTGCCAAGCGCTTACCCATCATTGCAATAGTCAAACAACTTCCCCAAATGCTCTGAAATGATAACATATGCACTTCACCGAATGGAAACCTCATACGAGACACACGATCCAAACTCATCATGTAGGAGATGGCCCACCGGTTATACTCAAATCGACACCTTGCCATGAACCCACCTTAATCACAATAGCCTAGCCACTAGTCAATCTTCCCAAATCTGTGCTTACCAACCAGACATATGAACCCGCCTCATACCTCAAATGAATGACTAGAAGATTTAACAGTGCATCTGCTTCTGATGCTAGACAACACATCGCGATGATAATCAAGCATCCATAGCCCGTCGTAATCTATCTGCAGCATCACTGATCATCGGCGCATAGCGAATACCGAGTGCAAAACATCACATATGAGCGATTGGGAAGAGACAAAATCATAGATTTCAAGCTGAAACAAGGCTGTACGATAAGGAAAGAAGAAAGGGAAATTTTTCCTAAATGCCCTGTAGCCTTCCGAAGATAGGTATGGACGTCATCAAACCGATCCGCAGGACTCTACTAGACACTTGCTCATGACTCGTAGAACCTACGAACCTAGTGCTCTGATACCACCTGTCACGACCCGAAATTCACTAGTCGTGATGGCACCTAACCCAACCCGCTAGGTAAGCCAATTATCGATTTTCCATTTTCAATTAATTTAATAACACAATTTAACAAAGGAGTTATCTAAGTCTTATACATCCCCAAGGACTGGTAGTACAAATCATGAGCTTCTAAGAATAGAATTTACAAGCTAATATGAAATAAATACATCTTCTGTTTGAAAAATACATAAACAGAGTTTTTATAAATCTAGGGCTACCATGAATAAGAGGCAGCTACAACAGGAATGCAGGTACATCTTCAATCCCGGCAACCATAGAACACAGCAACAACAACAACCAATATTTGCACACAATGTGCAAAAGTGTAGTATCAGTATAACCGATCCCATGTACTGAGTAAGTATCTTGTCTAACATCGTCGAAGTAGTGACGAGGCTTTGGTTAAAAGATGCTCACTGATAAAACCTGTAATATAAACTAACAATAGAGCACATGAAACGAATATACAAAGCAATAACGGAGTACAAGAAGAAAACACAATTCAACAGGTATCAATATCTCACCCAATCCTTTCCTTAGAGCGAAAGCCAATAAATCACAACAGTCACCTCAAAACTTTCATAATGTGAGAAATATATTCAAGACATCAAATCCAACGGCACGACAACACCCTTCGTGCATTTATCTCATCCTCATCAATTATGCGTAAAACAGTACCAACCAAATGATAGAAATGCCGATAATAGAAATAATATGTAGGAAATACGCAATTAACTATGGAGAACGAGAATGTACATGAGAACATCAGTAACAGACTGAACAGAAAGCATAGAGGTAATAACAACGATTAGGAAAAAGGGATGTAACTTCGACTAACTAGCAAGGTGAAGGCATGAAAATAAATATGGCAAATAAGGAAGCGAACACATGATCATTATAAATTAGCAAGTAGGGACATGAACGACTAGTATGGAAGAAGACCTACACTTAAGTGCAACAAAACAGATGAAATGGATGGAATCATAACAGCAGGAAGTAAGCATGATATTGGCAAGCATAAGTAAATAGAAGGCATGGTAACACGACAACAAAGGTGATAGAGGATAAGACAGAACAGTAACAACATATCACATAAGAAACATGAACACGATAACAACAACTCCAGGTAAAGACATAAAAATATCTGCAAGAAAGAGATATCACAACATAATGCATGTCTCTCGTCCTCACTTGCACGGAAACACCCTTCGTGCCATGAACTCACCATAACATGAAAGCGTAATAATATTAATACAATGGTACGATATCACCCTTCGTGCTTTTACTCACATAACATGGCATGACATCACCCTTCGTGCTTTTACTCACAATGATATGGCACGACATCACCCTTCGTGCTTTTACTCTCAATAATATGGCACGACATCACCCTTCATGCTTTTACTCTCAATAATGTGGCACGGCATCACCCTTCATGCTTTTACACTTTTCCTTACCAAGCATATGTATATCAATGACAAACAAGGCAGGAAGCATAAATAACATCAAGGAGAGTATTTTAATGGATGTTCCAAAGAAATCCCAATCATAACTTTTTGAGCCAACAATGATTCAATAAACCCTCAAGAACTGTATTATTCAAATACTTCCACATTCTCACAAATGATCCACAACACAAGTATAGAATCTAGTATCCCAAGGAGGCCGGCTGTAGCAATGTATTAACGATTAAGCATAGAAATGACCGAATTAGACACATCAATATATTCTCAGAATTCCATCAAATTTGATCAAGTTATAATAAACTAAGTGTTAATTTCTATCATTTAATATTATGTCCTTAGTTTCTAAGAGTCAAGTAAGGCATGAAGCAGGAGATCACGAATTCTACAACCATAAATGTAACATAGTCCACCCCCCGAGCATGATTAACCCTGGCACATACATATACGCTCGTAACCTCATATATGTATCACCCCCGCATGTGGCAAACAATGACAAATAGGAGGAAAAGTTTCCTCAACAAACTTAGGCAAAACACTTACCTCAATTCGGTTAATTCAATACTCAATTTAGCTTTTCCTTTACCAATTCACCTCCGTTCGGCTCAATCTAGTCAAAGACAACTTAAACACATCACACAATGCAAGGGAAAACAACTTCAATTAATAAAGGTGTGATTTTTATTCAAATTCTAAAAAGTCAATAAAAGTCAACTCCCTGAGCCTGCACCTCGGAACCCGATAAAATTTACAAAATCCAAATACCCATTCCGGTACGAATTCAACCATACTAAAATTATCAAGTTCTGATACCAATTTGTCCTTCAAATCATCATTTTGCATTTTTGAAAGATTTTACAATTTTCCCCAAATTTTCCTTTAGAGTCTCATGAATTTGATGTTAAATCATATATATAATCATGAAATGTAGTTGGAAAATGATTAAAGGTACTTACCCAATGATTTGGTATAAAAATCCCTTCACAAAATCGCCTCTTCTCGGACCTAGGGTTAAAAATATACCCAAATGAAGCTAAGTCTCGGAATTCTCAGCACTTAACAGGTTGTAGATGTTGCATTTATGACAGAGGGTTCGCAAATGCGACCCTCGAATGGGAACAATGTATCGCAAATGCAAACTAGAGGGCCTCCTGCTTTGGTCGCAATTGCGACCCTATACTTCGCAAATGCGGCAGAGTTCTTCGCAAATGCAAACTTTCCCCAGCAACCCAGACTTCGCAAATGCGATAGCTGCTTCGCAATTGCGGCTGTCGCATTTGCGACCAATACATCTCAAATGCGATGATACCAGTACCAGCAATCAAAATTTATGAAGAATCAATCAAAAACTAATCCGAAACTAATCTGAAACTTACCCGAGCCCTTGGGGCTCCAAACCAATCATGCACCCAGGTCTAGAAACACAACACGAACTTGCTCGCGCGCTCAAATCATCAAAATAACTTCTAAAACAATGAATCGGATGCCAAAACGCTTGAAGATCAACTAAACCTCAAGAACTTCTAGAATCGCAACCGAGCATCCGAACCATATCAAATCAACTCTGGTTGACCTTAAATTTTGCACACAAGTCACATTTGACATTACGAACCTGCTCCAACTTCTGAAATCGGATTCCGACCCCGATATCAAAAAGTCCACTTCCGGTCAAACTTCTCAAAAACCTTCAAATTTCTAACTACTCCAAAATGACCTACGGACATCCAAATCCATTTTCGGACGCGCTTCCAATACCAAAATTACCATACGGAGCTATTCTCAGACTCGGAATCCCATACGGACATCGATAACATTGAAATGCACTTCAACCCAAATATGATGAATTTTTTCCAAAATGCTAACTTCCACAATATGCGCCAAAATGCTCCCGGGGTTATCCAAAACCCAATCCGAACATACGCCCAAGTCCAAAATCATCAAACGAACCTGCTGGAACCTTCAAATCCCAATTTCGAGATCGTTTACCCAAAATTCCACCTTAGTCAATTCTTCCAACTTAGAGTTTGAATCTTGAAATTCATCCTTCCAAATCGATTCCGGATAACTTGAAAACCAACACCGACGATTTACGCAAGTCATAACACATCATGCGGAGATGCTCGAGCTCTCAAAACTCCGAGCGAAGTGCAGATTCTCAAAATGACATGTCGGGTCGTTACACATAAGATGCCCTAATCATCAACTGATGGTAACCAGACCTCAAGTTGATCTTTGAAAACATCTTGACACCCTGAAGCTGATCGAATAAGTCATCAATTCTTGGTAGTGGATACTTGTGCTTGATAATAGTCTTGTTCAACTGCCGATAATCTATACACATTCGCATTGAACCATCTTTCTTCTTTACAAATAATACTGGTGCACCCCAGGGCGAGACACTGGGTCTAATGAATCCCTGATCAAATAAGTCTTGTAATTGTTCCTTCTATTCTTTCAACTCCGGCGGGGCCATATATGGTGGGATAGAAATGGGCTGAGTGCCCGGAGCTAAATCAATACAGAAGTCAATATCTCTGTCAGGTGGCATTCCCGACAAATCTGCAAGAAATATTTCTGGAAATTCACGAACAACTGATACTGAGTCCATAGAAGGAACATCCGCACTGGGATCACAAATATAATCCAAATAGACTAGACACACTTTCTCGACCATACGCTGAGACTTCATATAAGAAATAACCATGCTGGTAGAATGACCAGGAGTTCCTTTTCACTCTAGCCGAGGTAACCCCGGCATGGCTAGGGTCACCGTCTTGGCATGACAATTCAATATAGCATGATAAGGTGACAACCAATCCATACCCAAGATTACATCAAAATCTACCATATCAAGAAGTAGAAGGTCCACAATAGTCTCAAGACTACTAATAGGAATCATACACGAACGATAGACATGGTCTACTATAACAGAGTCTCCCACCAGTGTAGATACACACACAGAAGCACCCAGAGAATCACGAGGCACAACCAAATATGAAGCAAAATAAGAGGACACATAGGAATAAGTAGATCCTAGATCAAATAGAACTGAAGCATCTCTATGGCAAACTGAAATAATACCTGTGATCATGGCATCGAATGACTCGGCCTCAGGCCCAGCTGGAAAAGCATAAAATCGGGGCTGGGCCCCACCACTCTGAACTGCTTCTCTGGGACGGCCTCTGAATAGATGGCCTCCACCTCTAACGGCCTGACCTCCACCTCTAGCTGCCTGACCCCTACCTCTAGCTGGCTAAGCAGGCGATGATGGCATGAGAATCCTGCCGAGTTCTATTACTCGACAACCTAGGGAAATACCTCCTGATGTGACCAATGTTCCCACACTCACAACACCCATCCTGATGTCGTGGATGCTGAAGCTGAAACTAAACCGAACAGGCTGGATAACCACTGTAGTGACTCTGGAGTGGTGGTGCACTGATAGGAGCTGAATGTGCACTAAATGTTGGCTGCCCAGAGTAAGGCATAACAGGACCGTGACTCCCTAAAGTACCGGGAGATGCCTGAAGTGCTGAATGAAATGATCTAGGAAGATAACCCCTACCAAAATTACCCCTGCCTCCAGACGAGGCACCACTAAAACCACTGAACTGACGAGGCCTCTTATCAGACCTCTGCCCTCTCTCTTGTGCAAGAACCATCTCGATCCTCCTACGATATTAGCAGCCGCCTGAAGGAAATCTCACCTCCGGTCTCCTTGGCCATCTGAAGCCTGATAGGGTGAGTGAGTCCCTCAATAAACCTCCTCACTCTCTCTCCCTCAGTAGGTAGTAAAAGGAGAGCATGACGGGCTAAATCTACAAAACGAGATTCATACTGCGTAACAGTCATACTGCCCTACTGTAGATGCTCAAATTACCTGCGGTAATCCTCTCTCAATGTGTTAGGGAGGAACATCTCTAGAAATAGCAGTGAAAACTGCTCCCAGTTCAATGTAGGCGATCCAACTAGTCTGGTCAATATATAATCTCTCCACCACCTCTTAGCGGAACCCGTTATCTGAAATACAACAAAATCGACCCCATTGGTCTCAACTATACCCATGTTCCACAGCACCTCATGGCAGTGGTCAAGATAATCCTGTGGGTCCTCAGAAGGTGTACCACTGAGGTGAAATGGAAATAGCTTGGTAAACTTATCCAGTCTCAATAAGGCCTCAAAAGACATGGCGGGCCTATCGCCGGCCTGTGTCACAACAACTGGCTGAATTACCCCAACTGGCGGGGCTGCTGGAGCCTGATTCTGAGGAGCCATCTGCTCCGGAGCTGGAGTAGTGAGAGTTTGTGCTCCTTCCCCAGCATGTGAGATGGTTGGTGCCACTAGAAATGTACCATTCTGGGCCACGCCATCCATAAGACTTACCAAACGGACTAGAGCATCCTGAAGTAGTGGAGTAGCTATGAATCCTTCCGGGACCTGAACTGGTCCAACTGGTACAGTCTGAACTGGAACCTCCTCCTGGAGATCCACCTGAGGTTCTACAACAGGTGCGGCTGCTCGAGCTCTAGACTGAGCTCTACATCTTCCCCGGCCTCTAGTACGACCTCGGCCTCGACCTCTACCCCTCGCCATAGTTGCCACCGGGGGCTATGGTCCCTGTCCGTCAGTAGATGTATTACGTGTTCTCGCCATCTGTGAGAGAATAAGAATAGAATGATTCAACTATCGATGATAGAATAAATCGCACGACAGGATAAAAAAGAAGTGATATTGTTTCTAAACTTCATAGCCTATGAAAGATAAATACAAACGTCTCTGTACCGATCCCTCAGACTCTACTAAGTTTGCTCGTGACTCGTGAGACCTATGTATCCTAGTGCTCTGATACCAACTCTCACGACCCGAAATTCCCACCTTCGGGAACGTGATGGCGCCTAACATTTCACTTGCTAGGCAAGCCAACGTTAGAATATAATTAGCCAATGTAACACAATTTTAAATTAATTAATAACAAAAAAAACAAGTGAGAAAATAAAGTTAATAATCCATAATAGACGCGATATCTAAATACCATCCTAGAATTTGGAGTCACAAGTGCACGAGCTTCTAGAATAATACAAATAAAGGTCTGAATAAAATTCAAGTTGTTTGAAATATAATACACAGTTAAGATAAGATAGAAGGGGACTTCAGAACTGCGAACGTTGTGCAGTTATATCTCAAGTCTCTACTGGTAGCAGTATCCAGGCAAATCTACAGTACGCCACTAGGACCAACTCCGAAATCTGCACAAGAAGTGTAGAGTAAAGTATCAGTACAACCGACTCCATGTACTGTTAGGTGCAGAGCCTAACCTCGACGAAGTAGTGACGAGGCTAAGGCAGGTCACTTACATTAACTTGTACGCAATAATAATAATAACAACAATAATAAAAATAAATTAGGTAACTCATTTTAACAGTTGAAGCCAACTCAACAGTCATAACCAATTATTATTTCAATCAATTTTCATTGCGGCGTGCAACCCGATCCCACAATATATTCATATTCAATTCAGTTGCGACGTGCAACCCGATCTCAATATATCTTTTCAATCAATTATGTTGCGGCATGCAACCCGCTCCTCCAATATATTCATTCAATCAATTCTGTTGCGGCGTGCAACCCGCTCCTCCAATATATTCATTTCAATTAATTCTGTTGCGGCGTGCAACCCGCTCCTCCAATATATTCATTTCAATCAATTCTTTTGCGGCGTGCAGCCCGTTCCTCCAATATATTAACTTCAATCAATTCTGTTGCGGCGTGCAACCCGTTCCTCCAATATATTCACTTTCATTTCCATTGCGGCGTGCAACCCGCTCCTCCAATATTTTCACTTTCATTTACCAATTCTTATAAAAGAAATTACTCCAATAAATGCAATAATTAATATGAAATTATAAGACAACAAGCACACAATAATTATGATTTATTAGAAATAAGTGATGACAAGTAGCAATTAATTATGAAAATTAAGGATGTAATAGGCATTTTAATAATTTGTATGCTAAACGTCAAGTGAAAATTAAGTCATATAAATCAAATAAGCACATAGCAATTATAGCATGGATTCAAGGCATGATATTGAGCAAAGAACACGAGAGAAACAATTAATATAATAATTAATTCATGATTTAAAATAATTTATGTTTTTTCAAGTAATTATTCAAATAATTAATTTGACGACGTATAGACACTCGTCACCTCGCCTATACGTCATACACATGCATTTCACATAACAAATAATTTAAGGGTTCTATTCCCTCAAGTCAAGGTTAACCACGATACTTACCTCGCTTTGCAACCAAATTCAAGAATCCAATTAACCTTTATCTCGCGAATTCGTGTCCGAAATCCTCAAATCTAGTCATAAACAATTCAATATACTCAATATAAATCGTAGGAATTAATTTCATATGAATTTACTAATTTTTCCGGATTAAAATCCGAAATTTATCTCAAAACTCATCAGTGGTACCCACGTCTCGAATCTCGGAAAAACTTACGAAATCCGAACACCCGTTCCAATACGAGTTCAACCATACAAAAATTATCGAATTCCAATAACGGATTGGCTTTTAAATCTTCATTTTACATTTTTGAAAGATTTTATAAGAAATCTCATTTTTCTTCCATAAATTCATGGATTCATGATGTAAATGAGTATAGAATTATGGAATATAATCAATATAGGATAAGAAACACTTACCCCAATATTTTCCCGTAAAAATTGCCCAAAAAGCGTCTTACTCGAACTCAAAATCGAAAATGGTAGAAAATGGGACAAAATTCCATTTCTAGAACTTAAGTTCTGTTGTCCAGATTTTTACTCATCGTGATCGCGAGAATTCGTTCGCGATCGCGTAGAACTATTTTTGCCCAGGTCCATTTTACTCTTCGCGATCGCGGGAATAGCTTTGCGATCGCGAAACACAATTTGCACAAGTTGTCAATTTGCACTACGCGAACGCGACATCCTATACGCGAACGCGAAGCATTACCCCGTAGGCCTTCGCCATCGCGGACCGCTTCATGCGAACGCGAAGAACAAATTTGAGTGCCCCAACTTAGCCTCATTTCCTCTTCGCGGACGCGATCAACTCTACGCGTTCGTGATGCACTGGGAGCTAACCTTCTGCGATCGCGTGCCTATCTTCACGAACACGTAGGGTAAAAATCACGGCTCATAATTTCCTCTTCACGATCGCAGGAATGGCTTCACGATCGCGAAGCACCATGCACCAAATGACAATTGAACTCAAAAACAAGATTTTTTCCAAAGTTCAAAAGGTCTGTAGGCTATCCGAAACTCACCCGAGCCCTCGGGGCTCTAAACCGTACATGCACACAAGTCCAAAAATATCATACAAACTTGCTCGCACGATCAAAACACCAAAATAATGCCTAAAACTATAAATCGGATACCAAATCAAATGAAATTTTTAAGAAACTTTAGAATTTCTATTTTAACAACCGAACACCCGAATCACGTCAAACTAGCTCCGTTTCTCACCAAATTTAGCAGACAAGTCATAAATATAGTAATGGAGCTATAAGGAATTCCGAAACTAAAATACGGATCCGGTATCAACACAGTCAAATATTAGTCAAATCTCTTAAGTAATTAAACCTTTAAACTTAAAAATTTCGACAACATGCGATAACTCGAGCTAGGGACCTCCCAATTAAATTTCGGGCATACGCCCAAGTCACAATTCACTATATGGACCTACCGGAACTGTTAAAATACTGATCCGAGTCCGTCTACTTAAAATATTGACCAAAGTCAACTCAGTTGAGTTTTAAGGCTCTATTTCTCATTTTAATCAATTTTTCATATAAAAACTTTCCAAAAAATTATACGGACTGCGCACGCCAGTCGAGGAATGATGAATAATACTTTTTGAGGTCTTAGGATATAAAAATAATTATTAAATTTAAAGATGAGTTATCACAATAACTAACCTATAATAATAGAAAAAATTAAACTACACTGATAATTAAAATATAAATCTCTTATGTTGTTAGCCGATATATCTTAAATCCCTTGTCCGTACGACTTCCCTCGTTCCCTTTTACCAGTCCTCTGTTGACTAGACATACCCCTTAAAAAAATATTTATTAAAGATATATTTACTATTTTACCCTTCTTAATGGTTATTAAAGTTGTGACTCTAATAAACTTGGGGAGTGTGGGTACTTAATATTAAGGGTAACATTGAAATAAAATAATAAATGTCTCTTGATTTACTAAAATAAATAAATAAAAGCGAATTTATTTTTAGTATAAGTAACTAGTAAAAGGAACAATGCCTAATTCGTATGGCTTAGTCCCATTATTGTTGAAAGACTATAAAATTCACGTTCTCTTTGAATATATCCAATCTTTTTTCCTAGCTTGTCTGTTTCATTTTTGTAAGAACGTCCATGTCATGTCATATCTTTACACCATCTGGTTATCTTTACACATGTCTTATTTTTAAATATTACAAATCCTATCATTTAAGAAGACTTACTTGTAAATATTCTTTGAGTAATATGATAATATAACAAATTTACACTGATGATATTTAACTTAAATTCATTAGGAATATTACTTTTGAAAATTTTCCAAGAAAATGGGTCCTGGATTGATATTGACATATGGAGATGCGTATTTAACAACCTTTGCAGCATGAAATAAGAAATTGATTTGTTTTAGGTTGAGATCTACTTGTTTATTGGTACTTTTAACCTTCTTTTTATTCATAAATTTTATTTTTTTAAAACTCAATACTGATTCTTCTCGAACAAAGAATTCTATTCAATTTAACTTCTCCATGATGGTAGAGGTAATGAATTCCATTCAATTTAACTTACTCCGTGATAGAGCTAAGACTTCAACTTCAATATATTATATAATATATCTATTAGTCAGACATCTCTATAACAACCATTAGTTATAATTGTACTTCACTACAGGGGCGGCCCAATGATATTTGGAGCCTAAAGCCATACTTCAAAAAGGGGCCTTAAATTTTCGGTATTACAAAAAAAAATTAGTAAAATTTTATTTAAAATTTATTTTTCTAGCTTTTTGAGATACAAAATTATTAATATTTTACTTATAATCGATCTTTTTACTAGGATCATATATGTTCTAGGATATTATTCCATTCTCTTAGAATTTTCTTATTTTCTGAAAGATTTATGATAGATTTCTCACCAACTTCTTTTTCTTCTTGGATTTCATTATCGTCTCGCTCAATTTTGTTAGTGATTTGTTCATCTACCATAAATTCTTACATATTTTCTGATTCAAAATTTGTATAGTTCGCTAAAATTTTATCAATAACTCCTTTTTGGAAAAGTATTAAAGTTTTAATTCTTCCCTTTTTTGGTGTTTTAAATATGCGAATTCATATTTTCTTGTTGATATATATATATATATATATATATATATATATATATATATGTATATATTAAATTCTAATAAATAAACAAAAAGACAATATATAATTAAGAACAAAAGATGTAACGTGCGGAAAGTTTGAAAAAAAAGAGTGTTGGCAATTGTTTTCTGCTATCTTATTTGAAAGAATGATTTACGAGACAATGAACTTGTGAGTGTAGAGAAGCCAAAGAGAATATAAAAGATTGAAGTAAAATATGGTTTGAAGAGTGAGTAATAACGTGGTAAAATTAATGTAGGTCATGTGATAATGGTGATGTGTATAAATGAGGTAAGGACACACATAAAGTTTATGCTGGAACTTTCTATGTTGTAGCAAAATAGTGGCTATTTTTTATTGACTTTGCAAACGTTGGCTATTTTTCAATTATCAGTCCGAAAACTGGTTAGCCCGTTCTATTTTCACCCCAATATCTCTAGCGGTCCCAAATTATTTTTTTTTCATGAAAAAATATGTTTTTTCTTTGATATACTAAATCTTTTTAAAAGAAAAATTATCACATACAACTATTTAATATTAGAAATTTTGGGGGCCCTACAGAGCAATTGCTTGACTTGCTTTACCATTGGGTCGCCCCTGCTTCACTATAACAGTCAAGTTTACACTGGAATCAATTTTTTATATTGTGTTATAATACAAATTCTATATAACAACACTTTATTATAACAATCAAAAAGTATCGAAACAAGACTGTTATTGAAAGATTTGATGTATAAAGACAGAGGCCAGCCTAACCACCGGTACAACTTTTTCTTAATTAAGAAGAAGAAGAAGAAAAAAAGGCTAGGACACAAATTTTCATAATATTTGACATTATTCCCCTAATAATTAATCCCATTCTAATAACTCTCACAACTTCAATTTCATTTACAATGCAAACTTATAACTTTAATCTGACGTGTTCTCCATTAAGCTAACTTTTCAACTATTAGTTCAATATATTCTTTCACAATTCCTATTACACAAATCAAGATTCTTAAACATTGTGTTTAGTGAATTACCACCATATACAAAATCAAAAGGGATAAAATTTATCTGTCTTTTAATTGATTATGAAATTAGCCATATTAGACGATTGCCTGTCAAATGTGTATCGCGAATTGGGAAGTGTCGCAATTGTGAATTATATGATTTTAGTTGTCTAATTAGTCCAGGAAGTCAACATGAATGTGAATCTTGCTTTTGGTCAAGTTCAGAGACTTCTCTTTTTTGTGTTCCTTAGTAAAATTATATAAAACTTCAGATTATTTCCTATAACTAAAAGATAATACAACTTTAGGGCAAATGTCAAATATTGCGACAAATGAATAATCATAAATCAACTTTAAAACCATAGTATACTCAAGAGGGCAGAGTATAATTAGATATTTTGACGAAGACTTAGAGCCTGTTTGGCCATGAAAAAAGAAATTCACTTTTTTTCGAAATCAGTGTTTGACCATAAAATTTTCAATTTTCACTTGAAGATGAATTTTAGAATTTTTCGAAAATATGAAAAACTCTTGAAAATATTTTTCACTTTATTTCGAAATTTTGCAATTCTTATGTCCAAACGCCCACTTAATGTTGCTTTTCGTCTAGAGCTCATAGTATGGACACTACTAAGTTCCACATGGCCTATTACTACTACTACTACTTACAGGTTAGTTTTCGAGATTTACTGTGTGTCATCCATATCTTTAGATCATTTATGACAACCGAAGTCCTCAACTAGGTTCTTCTTGTGTGCGCGCCTTCAAGCGCGTAAAGGTAAGCAAACTGAGTCCCACGCCATCACCATACTCGTCCCGCCGAACCTAGACTCTGATACCAGTTGTTAGGCTAGCCAAAAGATACTCTTAACATAATATGATATTGCCCGCTTTACGCGAAACCCATACAGTTTTTCCCAAAAAGCTACACACTATTAAGAGATTTCTACACGGCTACATCTTATATATAATCTCCCAATCTTTTTAATTACGAATGTGAAATTTTATTTGGACACCCAATAACAAATAATAATAGACCAATAAGTCTTCTTGAGTAAACTATATATGTCATTTTTCTAGATGCTTTCTTTGCGAAAATTGCGGCAAATGTGAAAGAAGAGTAAAAGACGATCCAATTTCTAAAAGCTAAAGGAACTTGTTTTGGAATTCGTGAAGCAATTTCGTTCTTATATATACCTCCCCTTTTAACCACCATTAGAGGGTGGCTAAAAGATAGACAGCTATCAGGATCTAACATTATTGGAGAAGAAATAACAATTCATAGTCTAGTTATATTAGTGGGAATTTGTGGAATTAGTATTTAATAAATAGGATAAGAATCCGACTCTCACCAAAACAAATTGCTTTACATGATAGCTGAAATAATAAGGGGAGAGTCAACCAGAAACAACTTCTATACTTTAAACGAGGTAGCGGTAAGGTTTATGTATATTCCATCCATCGTCGACCTCATTTATGAAATCATACGAATATATTATTATTGTTTTAGTTATTGATAGCTCGAATAATATAAGGCAAACGTGTATTAGAAATGGTGAAGCCACTTAGTTCTTATGCTATAGCCTTTTTAACAACCATCGGAGACCGGGGCGTATCTATGTGTAAGGGAGTGGATTTACGTGCACCCATGCTCCACATTCTAGACCATATATAACATTATTATATATCCTCAAAACTACTTCCTTCGTTCACTTTTACTTGTTCACTATCCTAAAAATACATTTTTATTTTTACTTGTCCACTATACTAAATCAAGATAAAGACAGTTCTTTTTTTTTCTTCATGTTTTACCCTTATCATTAACTACTTATTCCTCAAATAATTTATCAAGACTTTTGAAAATGCTATCATTATTATGGGTAAAACTATAAAATACAAACTTTATTCATTTTTTTAAAAAGGAGTGCAAAGTCAAAAGTGGACAACTAGAAGTGAACGAAGGGAGCAGTGACGGAGCCACATGCACTCAAGGGGTGTCAATCGATACCCCTTCATTGAAAAATTACACTATGTAGCTAGGTAATTTAAAAAAAAATATATATCTACTATATATTGACACCCCTTAACTTCTTGGTGAGTTTATTTCTTTATATTTTGATTCCCCTTTATGAAAATCCTCGCTCCGCCACTGACAGGGAGTACTTAATATGTGTATACGTCCAAGCTCAAAATATCTTACTATGTTACAACGGTTAGTAGGTGCACCTCTAAAGTGAGGTCGGGGGTTCAATTTACAGTAGTGACTTATAGTCAATTGGTTCAATTAATTCCAATATTTTCGATACTAAATATAAATATACAGTAGACCAATTAGCAAGTAGCTTTCAACCTAAAGGAAATCAATTTCCTATTTCATTCTTCAAAGGTTGTTAAATACGCATCTCCATATGTCAACATCAATTAAGGACCCATTTTCTTGGAAATTTTTGAAAAGTAATATTCCTAACACCCCTATAAATACCCTACTATATACCAAAGGATAGAATTATAAGCCTATTAATCAAGATCTTATTACAACATACTTCTATTACAATATCTTTTTCTTTTTGTAATGGCTTTGATCCTTGGATGGAAAATACTATTTATCCTTCTTTTTGTGATAATTGGGATGTGTACATCTCAAGTCACTTCTCGTAATATTCAAGCTTTATCCATGTTAGAAAAGCACGAGTTATGGATGTCAAGTCATGGACGTACTTACAAAAATGAAGCAGAGAAGGAAAAGAGATTGAATATATTTAAAGAGAATGTGAAATTTATTGAGTCTTTCAACAATAATGGGACTAAAAAGCCATACAAATTAGGCATCAATGCATTTGCTGATCTTACTGCAGAGGAATTCTTGAGTTATTATACTACTGGACTTAAGTTGTCTAATTCCTACTCTCAAATTCAATCATCATTTAAGTATGAAAACTTGAGTGATGTTCCATCTGTTATGGACTGGAGAAAGAGTGGTGCTGTCACTAGAATCAAACATCAAGGTCAATGTGGTAAGGCACAGTTTCCTATTCAAGAAAAGTTTCATATTCTCTTCTTATTAAGTGCTGACGTAACTAGTAAAGTTGATGATATGTGACCAGCAGGTCACGGGTTCAAGTCATAGAAACATTCTCTTGCAGAAATGTAGGGTAAGGCTGCGTACAATAGACCCTTGTGGTCCGGCCCTTCCCCAGACTCCGTACATAGCGAGAGTTTAGTGCACTGAGCTGCCCTTTTTATTAAGTATTGAGAAAGGATTTAAGTAAAATACTACATACTCCTTTCAAATTTGTGATCTTAAACATGTTTTATCATTGTATTATAACGGAGTATCACTAAGGTTAAAATGAGAATATTAGAAGCAAGCATACTAAATATAAAAATACATTCTTTCTGTAATAGACTAAAATGGAAAATAAGATATGCATAGAGTACTCTCTTCTTGTCCAATAATGTTGACAAGGCACTTAAATTATGAGTGTGTGAAGTCTCACATTGGTAACTGAAAAAATTAGGAGTCTACATATAAGCCTACATATAAGGTTTAGAGTTTTTTTATGGTGTGAGGTCTTTTGAAAAAAATCGTGCGGACTTAATCCAAAGTGGATAATATCACACTATTCTAAGAGTATCTTTGAGCTGTTTTAGCTCAACAACTCGTATCAGATCCCAGGTTCTGCGGACGAGCATAGCGATGGCGACCTGTGGATCGTGGTAATAGCCACATGAAACTGGTTCGACGGGGAGACCCGTGGATCATGATCATGGTAGTGAGCCACATAAAACTTAGTTCGAGAGAAGGATTATTGGGTATGCAAACAAAGTCTCACATTAATAGCTAAAAAGTTTGGGAGCCTGCATATAAGGCGTAGAGAACTTTTAATATTGTGAGTCCTTTTGGGGAAACCGTACAGTTTGGCCAAAGCGGACTATATCATACTAAGTTAAGAGTATCTTTGAGCCATTTTAGCCCAACAAATCATATATGATAATTTAAATTTGTTTTACACTACCAATAATGTATTTGACCTACTTTGCAGTATAGTTACTATTTTTGTATGTTTATCATAAAAGTTAACCTTTAAAACAATACAAGTGATATGATTTGTATAAATATGTGCATAGAACTTCCAACTCATTAATAAATTGCATGAAATATAGGATGTTGCTGGGCATTTTCAGCAGTTGCAGCCTTAGAAGGAGCAAACAAACTCTCAACGAACAACTTGATTTCACTCTCCGAACAACAACTGTTAGATTGCACCACCGAAAATAACGGTTGCAACGGCGGTTTAATGACCACAGCCTACGATTTCATCATTCAAAATGGCGGCATTGCCACAGAATCCAACTACCCTTACGAGGAATATCAAGATTCATGCAAAAGCCAAGAGATGAACTCTGCAGTGAAAATCAATCGTTACGAAACTCTGCCCTCGACTGAATCAGCATTGTTAAAAGCCGTAGCTAAACAACCGGTCTCTATCGGTATTGCAGTGAATGAAGATTTTCATCTGTACCAAAATGGTGTTTACAATGGAAATTGCGAGGGTCAAGAACTAAATCATGCAGTTACTGTAATTGGTTATGGGACAGAAAATGATGGTACAAAATATTGGTTGATCAAGAATTCTTGGGGGACAAGTTGGGGTGAAAATGGTTACATGAAAATTGCTAGAGATACTGGAATTGAAGGAGGTCTTTGTGGGATCACCACTTTAGCTTCCTATCCTGTTCTTTAGATTGTTGAATTTTCAGTGTATTTCGGCCTTTTCCCGAGCTCTGCATGACCGAGGGATGTGTTGTGCACGGAACTGCCTATTTTAATCTATTTTGGCCAATAGGATATATATAGGCATATAGCACCTTTAGTGCTAGTAGTACATGTTGTTTCCATACTATTTTTCCGCTCTGATTCTTAGTATCTTATCATTGTTACTGGTTATTGTTATTGCTCTTTCCATCTATTTTTCTAATCCTTAGGTTGCTGGTACTATCTTTCTGGCCATCTTTTTGAGTCGAGGGTCTTTCGAAAATAACCCCTCTACCTCCGATAGTAGGGGTAAGGTCTGGGTACACACTACCCTTCTCATACCCCACTTATGGGATCATATTGAGTTGTTGTGTTGTTGTTGTAGTGCTAGTTTGGTTACTGTTTCAGGTTTCTGTTGTACTAGTTCAAATTGCTTTTGTGCAATGCAAATTAAATGTCCTTGTTATAGGATGAATTACAGAATGTCATGTTCTATGTAGTTTTAAAGAGAAATGAACTTGAATCTTTATTAAGTCCTCCTTATCAAACCATGTAATTTCATAGCTAGCTAATAATACTCAATTTTGTGACATATTTTAATTATTGATTTGTTTCAAAAAGAATGATATATTTTTTATATTTGGAATTTAATTTTAAACTTTCTAATTCTAATTCATACTAATTCATACTGTCACACCCCAAAAGTCCGCCTATCGACCGGCCCCAGGTACTCAACTTCAGTGTTTCAAAAGGCAGGGGCGTGAGACAACACATTTACTTAATATGAGGTGAGACGTAAGTCCTGAGATATGATGCGTAAGCGCCATAGAACTTTTAAATTTCTTAATTGGAAAGCTAGAAGAGTTTGGGCATTTATATATTTGGATAAACGTATTCACTAGGAGCAAACAACAGTATCAGAAATGTGACGAGTAGGTAATACAACAACAACAACAACAACAACAACAACAACAACAACAACAACAACAACAACAAAAAACCCAATGAAATTATACAAGTGGGGTCTGGGGAGGGTAATGTATATGCAAACCTTATCCTTACCTATAGAAAAACAGAGAGATTGTTTCCGATAGACCCTCGTCTCAAGAAAGATAAAAGGAAGAAGCAACAACAAGTAAACCCATCAGAAAACAGAATCGATAATACAAGACTAACACTGAATGGTGCAATGAGAAATCGAAGCGAAAGAAATAACAAGTAATAACAGAAATCTAACAAATAAGAAAATACAAGAATAACACTGAGTAATGCACTAAAGCTACTGGAACGCGCAAGGACAATAATTTCTCAGTGTTTGAATCCTCTTTACATTGAACAAATCCATCATCACATTTGCAAATGAATAATAATAATAATGAGAATCAAATAATTGTCTTAGCTTAAGGCACTACAACCCAATCAAACTTGTAATAATTTTAAGCAATTGGATAAGAAGCTTTCATAGCAATTCCACAAAGTCCTGTTTTAGCAACAATATCTCTTTTCATTCTAATGTATCCATTTTCACCCCAACTAACACCCCATGAATTCTTCACAATCCAATATTTTGTACCATCTTTAGTTGCACCATAACCAACTGCAACGACACCATGATCTAATTCAGTTCCACATTTTCCAGTAAAAATGCCACTCGAGTAGAACTGAAAGTCCGATCCACTAGCATCAATCGCGACAGATACAGGTTGATTCGCAACAGCTTTAAGCAAAGCCGATTCACTATTTTCTGGAACATCTTTGTAACCACTTATTTTCGCGATATGATTCGATTCTTTTTCAGTTTTACAAGTGCCATCAATTCCTTTATATGGATAATTAGATTCTGAAGTAAGACCATGATTTTTAATAATGTATTTAAATGCATCATCCATAAGACCTCCTTCACATCCCTGATTTGAATTTGTGTCGCAATCAACTAGTTCTTGCTCGGATAATGATATCAATTTTCCTGTTTTGATCTTGTTAATTCCTTCTGTAGCAGCCACAGCAGAAAATGCCCAGCAACATCCTGCATTTTTACCTTGTCTTAAATAATTCTCCAAGTAATAGTGTAAAACGGAAAAAATATTTACGCCAGTATATGCAGAGGCAAATCTAAAATTTTGAGAATATGGGTGCACTATTAAAAAAAGGAGAAAAATTGTATTAAGTGGGAATCAATATATGTTTTGGGGGTAAATAGCTCAGTATTCAACTAAGTGCACCGTAAATAACTCAGTATTCAACTAAGTGCACCATAAATAACTCAGCATTCAACCAAGTGTACCATTTAAATCCGCCCCTGAGTATGTCTAATAGTTTGGCTAGACTTGGTAACACAAGTATACAACAACAATAATAACAAAAAAAAGAAAACCCAGTGAAATCTCACATGTGAGGTTTGGGAAGGGTAATGTATATACAGACATTACCCCTACCCTGGGAAGATAGGGTCTAGAAAAACTGTTTCCGAATGACCCTCGGCTCGAGAGGATTGGTAACACAAGTATCCTAGATGATATTCCTATATTGGATTTCCGTAATGCGTCTATCGAGTATGTAATATAATATTAACGATTTATTACCAAAAATTTAAAAGTAAAATGCAAACAAGATTTGAAATTGAATTGTTTTACTCACCACATTGTCCTTGATCTTTAATCTTTGTAACTGCACCTTTTTTTCTCCAATCCATACTATATGGAACTGTCACATTTTCGTATTGGAAAGATGTATTTTTTATCTTCTGCTGAGACGATATTCTGTATCCATTACGAATAGCTTTGAATTCCTCATTTGTCATATCAGCAAATTGATTGATACCCAATTTATAAGTTCTTGTTACATCCTTATTGGTTGATTCAATATACTCAAGATTTTGTTTGAACGTCTCGAGCCTCTTTGCCTTTTTTGTATCATCTTTGTATACGCGTCCATACTGACTCATCCATTGCTCGTGCTTTTCAGTAATTGATGCTTCGTACAAAGTGCGAGATGTGACTAGTGAAATACACAATCCCAACACTAGTAGAGTAGCAAAATTGAGTCTCCAATTGAAAATAAAAGCCATAATTTACCACTTGAGGGTTTTACACTTAAAAAATCTAATACTTTTAATAAGGTAATTGACTTTTGGAATGAATAAGCTAATTAGAATTTCTTGACTATTTATAGACCTCAGTTTATTTGTTCTTTGAAGTGATTCTCTCACATTAACCCTTGCCTAATTAGTCGAAAAGAACGGCAAATTAAATCTTGTATGATTCACGTAAAGATAGATAATTGGATTGTTGCATGTTTTTTTTTTATAATGTTTTAAAGCATGTCCACACAATACAATAGAAACAAATCTAGCATATGGATTTTGAACGTTTCTTCAAACCGAAATGAACGCAAAACAAAGTGGAAAACAAAGAATGAATGAGTTAGTGACCACAAAACCAATTCAACATTAAAAAACTGAATGTCTCCTCAGACGAGGGAGAATGTTGCCCTCTTCATGTTTTATATGGGTATATTACCCTTATTCGCAACGAGTATTTACATCAAACTGTACCGTATAAATCAATATGGAATGCGAATGTAGTTACTTAAGAAAGATATTTTAAAAGACAAAATTAGGACTTACTATACACTCGCATACTTTTAATAATATTTTCTCTCTGAATTTAAATATTTTCCTTTTCGATGTATATGAGTTATTAGGACGTTATAGGTAACCGTCCTTGTCCTTATTGTGGAGGGCCACACTCGTGAAAAAATTGTTTAAATTTTTCCGGGGCGGTTACAATTATTTGAGAATTTTACAATTATAATAAAATTTTCAAGACTGATATATTTTTAATTTTTATAATTTTCTTAGTGTCACGGGCCCGTTTCCTTACGCTCACCAGCGGCATCGAATTGCCCGTGCGGCGCCTGCAGTTCCCCTCACTGCAGGCCAGCCTTCATCCTTTCCTAGGTTTTCAAGCACGATCATATGCATGTGGTGGAGCTCGCCCCAACTTGTGTCGCCCGTAAGATGCCTAGGCACTTGTCCCTAGACATGTCGTGGCACATCTCGTCTTAGGATCATAATCCATGCGCGCCCTGGGGTTGGCTTAGGACATGTCTTGTCCCTCTCCTAAGACTGAGTATCACTCTCGCGTGCACAACCCAATCCTCAAGCTTGACACTCGCCTGGTACATCCGCAACCCGGCTTGCGCCTCGCCCGAGTAAGGCAACCTTTAGTCTTTGGCCATTGCCATGCGCATCTTTCGTACCATGCCCAGGCCCTTAGCAGTATCACCCCACAACTGCACGTTTAGGCCAACGGACCCTTGCTCGCATGGTATGCTTACAAGTCGACACATGCTGCCTCTAAGATAGGTGCATCAAATATCCAATCGGCACAGAGGTCTCTTCCAACATTTCGGCATCCTGCGAGGCAGACCGTTTCACACGTCGAGCCTCCAGCGCCCTTTTAGTGCCCAACGCTAGCTCGAAGGCGTCGCGCCGTACATAGAGTTCTTTAACTCGTATGGATACCTAGGATATTCCTTTGAGTCATCCAGGCAGACCCTTGAGGTTGCCCCTAAGGTAGATCTTTCAATACGGTTTGGTGGCAGCACGTATGGGGGAGGCATGTCGGAGCTTTCATCACCTATACCCCCCTTATATATGCTTAAAATTAAAAGCCCAAGGTACATGAGTAGACAGATCTACGTCAGACAATCAGAAGAGCCTTTTCTCACCAGTTCTTGGCCGAAGTCACAACCCCAAAGTGCGGGTTATGACATCCTCCCACACTCATTATGTCATCGGCCCCGATGAAACATCATGGCCTACGATATCCCAGAGTCTTCCCCCTCATGTATGTATATTTTAGCTCCCTTTGTCCTGTGGGTTGGACTTCCTCGAAATCCTGCTCAAAAGGAGTCTTACCCCATGCACTTCTCCCCCAAGTATTTTCCAAGCGTGCCTCTGCACTTCACCTCCTTTCGGTGTTCACTTGGAAAGTGCCTCCGCACTTGCACCCTCTGGTGTCTAACTTTGTGATTGGCCCATACTAGTCAATCACACCATGACCCTCACGGCCTTGATGTCAGTCTGAAGATTTTCCTTCAATGGTAATCACATCAACGTGCTCTTTGGCGCAGCTCTAGTAGCTCATTCGCTCACATAGCCTTAAAATGCCCTCTAGCATAGCTCCAATAGCTTTCCTTGCCCTCAGTACCTTTGAAGATGTGTTGGCTTCCGGACTCACAACTTCGCCCTTATGCCTCTTGCATAGGCGGGATCCTCCCACACTCAATGTGGAGGAACTTCTTAGCGTTGTCGTCCCACTTGGCATTCGGCCAGCTCTTGGGACGACTCTTGGTGAGTACTACATTCTCAAAGTCATAGCATCGCCGCATTCCCAAATAAAGCTCTTTGTTTTCCAACTGTCACTTCCTCAGCAAGTACCCAATGCTCCCGGTAATACTTCAATACTCGCCCTATAGATAGGTACTCTCTTGGTCCTGCTAGCACGGCTTCCCGGTCTGGTTGTGCCTCGCACTTGGACTCTGAACGGTCCCCGATCATTCGGCATACCTCTTTCCAAAATGATGACACCTTCTAACTTGGAAATCCGCCCAATTCTAAAGCTTCGCTATTCCCTCGAATTCATCTCCTCACCTTGACAATGCCCTCACACAGTCCAAAATCCTATCCCGTAGGAAAGCCACTCAACTGATGCGTTGCACGCATCCTTGACAAGATCGCCGCCATGATCATGCCCAAAGTTTATAGTCTATGGCTCCCACTCTTTGTAACATGGTTGCACGACTTGGCAAACATGGCCTTCTCTTGACCATCCGACTCATCGGCATATCACCTCATTCAATAGAAACCTAGACTTTCGAAAGAAAGTGGAAACACCCATTTCTTTCTTCGACCAGCAGTATCGGGTTCTCGATCCCTGGTGGCATATGAACATCAATCTCTGCTTTGACATGATTAACGCACTGACATCCAAAATGCACTCGCCATCTCCACCATTGCCTTGACATTGTGTCATGGCATAGTATGGCCTTAATCAGCTCCGATACCACGTGTCATGGGCCTGTTTTCTTACGCTCGCCAGCGGCACTGAATTGCCCGTGTGGCGCCTGCAGTTTCCCTCGTTGCAGGCCAGCCTTCATCCTTTCCCAGGTTTTCAACCACGATCATGTGCCTGTGGTGGAGCTCGCCCATGAGGCTCGCCCCAACTTGTGTCGCCCGTAAGATGTCTAGGCACTTGGCCCTAGACATGTCATGGCGCATCTCATCTTAGGATCATAATCCATGCGCGCACTGGGGTTGGCTTAGGACATGTCTTGTCCCTTGCCTAAAACTGAGCATCTCTCTCGTGTGCACAGCCCAATCCTCAAGCTTGACACTCGCCTGGTGCATCCGCAACTCGGCTTGCGCCTCGCCCGAGTAAGGCAACCTTAATCCTTGGCCATTGTCATGCGCGTCTTTCATGCTATACCCATAGATAGCCCTCGCGACACACTTCCATCCCGTCTAGTGCAGTGTTGCCCCACAACTGTACATTTAGGCCAACAGACCCTTGCTCGCATGGTTGAACCCAAGCCATGCTCACAAGTCGACACATGATGCCTCTAAGATTCACAACTCGCACTTTGGGGTTGTGACTTCAGCCAAGAACAGGTGAGAAAAGGCTCTTCTGATTGTCTGACATAGATCTGTCTACTCAGGTAACTTGGACTTTTTAATTTTAAGCATATATAAGGGGGGGTATAGGTGATGAAAGCTCCGACCTGCCTCCCCCATACGTGCTGCCACCAAGCCGTATTGAAAGAGTTACCTTGGGGGAAACCTCAAGGGCCTACCTAGATGACTCAAAGGAGAGATGAAACTCTCTGAGCTTTGGCTCTTACGTAGCTTCTACGGCCGCACAATAATTGTGCGGTCCGCACTTTGCACTGGGGCTCTATTGATTTTCTTTCACATTCTGTGGCCACAGATAGAAATCTGCGGTCCGCACTTAAGCTTATGTGCCTAATTTTTGTCCTTGTTCAGATCACTCCTCCTTGAGTTGGATTTCAACGTAATGGCTCATTTTCCAATACTCTTGCAGGTAAGCATATTTCATCAGTTTTCAGTAATACAAATAGACACTTTTGGACTAAAACGAAAGCTAAAAAGCGCTAATAAGTAGTTAAAATTCTCACTTATTAACATAGACACTTAAAGACAAATGCTTACAATATATAACTTACAACTTAGAGCTTAGAAGTAACAACTTACAATATTGAACTCCAATATGGCAAGTTAACTTCGAAACAATTAGATTAATATGACATCCAATTTTAGTAATTACATCACCAAAAACGTACACAAAAAAACTGTAATTATAGTAATTACATCACTGGATCATAATATGATATCCAGTGACAACATTTAGAATCAACCATTAATCACAGAATACTAAATGGACGATAACTATCATTAAGTTTGCTGTAAATACATCCCACACACAACAAAACAATTCCAGCTTTGTCTTCATTTTGTTTCTTCTTGATTTCAACTTCCCAATTCTCTCTTGCCCTTGCTTTTCTGACTGATTTGCAGTTACAACAACCTTCCCATTCCACTGTAATATCAGTGTTGAGTATGGTAGATCTGTTGGCACACTAACACAAGTGTGATCACCATTGAAGTTGATTGACCTTGTTCCAGCTGGTATTTGTACCTGTTGTCTCATCCTGAGCCTTGTAGTTACTTCTGATATAACTCTTGGCCTAAGAACATTCATGTCTAACTCTTGGCCTAAGCATTCTTCCAAGTATAGGCATGAACCTAAGTCCATTGTCCTGACTTGGTTAAGTGGCTTGAGGTGCTGAACAATTGATATAATTTTTAACTTGAGGTGTTGAACTGTCCTGACTTGGTTCAGTTTCATGATCTATCAAACAACTTGGCCTCTTCCTCTGCTACTTTCCTTTTGATTTTGTTGCAGTAGGTGCTGAATTGGTGGCAGCCTGCTCAGTTCTTCCACTCTTACTTTGCTTATTTCCCTTTGGTTGCTGTTAAAAAGTCAAGTTAGAAAATATTCTTCATGTCTAGTATTTAATGCTTTGAAGTTCATGTAAAACAATTACGTGACCACAAGTCCTTGCATTATGAGTTGTTTCTTCACATTTGCTACAAGTCATGATTCTTCTTTTTCTGGACTGTGGCCACACTCCTTGTCTTTTAATTGCCCCATCCTTCTTCCTATCTCTCTTAACCTTAGGTCTGCCAGCCAACTTCACAAGCTCTAGAGGCTCCATTGCTTGAGATGGTTCAATCTTCCAAAACTTTTCTCACTTGACAGACTGGATCTTGTGTCTATAAGTCAGCAGAAATGCCTCCTTGCTATACCACTAGTTTCATTAGATCACCAGAGTCGGGATGGTTCAACCGACTGATTCTTGCATACTGTGTCCATATATGCTATACACTAGGCCTGATGTGGATACCTCAACAAAGCCTCTACAGTATCTTTGTTCAAGTCCCCTAATTTTTCTAGCCGATCTTTGAAATCTTCTGCATATGTACACCATGCACACCACCATAAAAGCTTCTTGTTTTCCCCAGTGTTGTACTGTTTGCATCAGTTATACTCAATATGTGTAACACAATACATGTGATGTTCTTGGGGAAGGACTGTTTTGATTGCATTAAGTAGTCCCTACAATGGTTATCCAAAACATACAAAGTTGGTCAGAAACATATATCAAGTAAAAAGTAAATAGAAGATTGAATTGAAGCAGACAGTATTGTTCAGAAACTTCACCATTTGCATATCTAACATGAAGGTGATTCCTTCCCCTTCCTTGAGGTCCAAAGAAGATTGAAGCAACTGCAGGAACTAATTCCAAGTATTTTTTGTCTCCTTATCAACAACTGCCCATGCCAAAGGATAAAAATGATTCTGTGAATCCTGTCCAACTCCCAATAACAATTGGCCTTTGGCTTTGACCTTCAAAAAAGTATCATCCAGACCAATAAAAGGTCTCAATCCTAGATTGAAACCCATCTTCAAAGCATGTAAACACACATACATCCTCAAGAACCTTCTTCTTCCTTCTTCAAGTGCACTCTTTGAAAGGGTAACAACCACATCACTACCAGGGTTACTTTCCCTCAATTCATTGGCATAAGTCTCAAGTTTATTGTACTCATCTGAAAAACTACTATCTAGTAACTCAAATACCATCCTTTTTTCCCTCTTGCACTTCCCATGACTAACATTTATCTCAAAAATTCTCTTCAAATCTAACATCATCTCCCTTACCTTGTACTTAGGATTATCTTGTAACTTCTTCTTGATATATTGTGCAATGGTACTAAAATCAACAGTTTTGTTATCAAATGTAGTGCCACAATCATGTTCATCATTTAAAGTCTTGATTTTAACCCCGCCAAACTTTCCTTTTAATATTAAACAAACAAAGGGACAACCAACAATATCACAACTACATCTAAGCCTTTCTAGGTCACTCTTCTCCAATCTCAATCTTTTCTTGTTAGCCAGAATGGCTTGGGTTCAACCATGCGAGCAAGGGTCCGTTGGCCTAAACGTGCAGTTGTGGGGCAACACTGCACTAGAAGGGATGGAAGTGTGTCGCGAGGGCTATCTATGACAATGGCCAAGGATTAAGGTTGCCTTACTCGGGCGAGGTGCAAGTCGGGTTGCGGATGCACCAGGCGAGTGTCAAGCTTGAGGATTGGGTTGTGCACGTGAGAGCGATGCTCAGAAGAAGTGTTAATATAATTATCTAAATTTGGATTAATGAAGGTGTGCCTTATGTTGATTGTTTTCTATCTCTGTTAATTATTTTTGAGGTGTTATCTACATTGTGTGGAGCCTTCGGCAATATTTTGTGAAATTAATTGATTTAGTCGTATCTTTGGAATTTTGGTTGTGGCCATTGGGCAAATTGTGATATGAACTGATTTTGTTATGTTGTCGTGATAATTTCTCATATAAATTATTGTGTTGTGTGAGTTATTATTTTAAGAATATAAGGGTGACATTTCACCGTTGCTATTATGTAGGTATAAGGGTGGCATTTCACTGTTGTTGTGTTTCTTGGAATATTATCTGGGCGGAGCAAAAAGGGTGGCTATAGGAGAGATAATGGTGGCAATAGGAGCGATAAGGGTGGCTATTGATATTGTCACGGGAGAGGGATAAGGGAGGCTATTATAGGAGTGATAAGGGCGGCTATAGGAGAGATAAGGGTGGCTATTGTCATGGACGATATGTGATGATATGGAGTTGTGGTGTTGGTGATTTTCATGTGATGTTGTGATTTTTTTGTGTTTATTTTTATACCTTGTGCAATTTGTATTCTTGTTGATAAATAGATAACAATCTGATTTATGTTGAAATTGAGAGCCTGTGGCTATTGCCAGGCGGATTATAAAATGAAATGTGGGCACAAGGTGTCGTGAGTAAATAATGAGAATATTGGCACATGAATTGTCCGTGCAGTTGTGATATGAAATGTGGGCACGAGGTGCTGTGATTAATTGATAATGATATTTGGCACGTGAATTGTCCGTGAAGTTGTGATATGAAATGAGGGTACGAGGTGCCGGAAAAATATGATGATTTAATTATGGGCACGAGGTGCCGCGAAAATATGAAAAATAGACTGAGACCCGTGTTTACGAAAAATATAAAAATGGATTGAGTCCTGTATTTTTATGATTATGAAATGAGGTGTCACATGGTGATTTTTTAATTGAAAGAATTATATTCAAAATATTTATTTGGAAGGACTTTTATTTAGAAAGTATTATATGAAAGAATTGTATTTGAAAGATATTTATTTGAGGAAATTATATTTGAAGAGATTTATTGAAAGAATTAATTTTGAAAGATAATTATTTGAGAAAATTATATTTTAAAGAGAGTTATTTGGAAGAATTATACGTGAAAGACATTTATTTGAAGGACTTGATTTAATTGGGTGTAATTGTATTTATTAATGGTATTCTTGTTGTCTTGCTGTGCATATCACGGGTTATTTTATGTTGCCCTTATTGTTATTTGTTTCCTATTATTTTGTATATTATATTACACAGGCTATTAGACTAGTGAGTGTCTTGATTGTACCTCATCTCTACTCCACTGAGGTTAGTCTTGATACTTACTGGGTACCGACCGTGGTGTACTCATACTACACTTCTACATATTTTTGTGTAGAGCCAGGTATTGGAGATATCGGACTTGAGTAGAGTTAAAGCGGGATCGTAAGGATTCAAGATAGAGCTGCTTGGTCGTCGCAGTCCCTTGGAGTCTTTTCATTTCATTGTACTGCTAATTTTTAATCAAATCGTATCGTATATTCGGTCCTTGTGATCATTCTATGTATTCAGTTAGAGTTCGTGATTCAGTACTACCCATCTTATGAGGTTGTATATTCATATTTGTTCCGCTGTTAGTTTTGATTAATTATTTAATTCAAAAAAAATAGCTTCAAAATGTAATTGAAATCGGCTTACCTTGTCTTAGAGACTAGGTGCCATCACGACGCCTGTGGTGAGATTTTGGGTCGTGACATCAAAGAAAAGCAAAAATACAAAGCATGGAGAAAACAAAGAAGGAGAAAACGAATATCATGACCAAGAAATAGTGATGTTAAGTCTCTTTAGTTCCCCTAAGGAAAAAGAAAATGACTCAAAGAGTCGGCAAAGCATGAGCCAAAAAGAGAAAATTGAGTGCTTAAGGAAAGATGAACTCGTTCCTACCTTACTCCAAAAGCCTTCATTATATTTCAAAAAAGCCCTACGTGGTTTCAAGATGAGTGAACTTACATTAGTGGTGATTTACATGAGGGGCAAGCATATGGTACTTAGAGCCATACTTGTGACATTCTTTTGAGAGAGATGAGCGAACTTTTCACAAATCCTTGAAGTGAGTGCTACATTCTTAAGTGAGATATGCTAACGGATAGTAGAGGAGGAGGAGTTTGGGATCCACAATGACCTACATGAAAGAACGAACTTCCTTGATGAGTAAAGTCAACTTTTGATGCTCTTGTGTCACATTAGAATTATTTGTGCTTAAAACATCAAATCATTGCCTTGTTGATAATTCATAAGTGTTGTGGATAATTGTTGGTCCCAATTGATGTGTGTTTGATTCATCTTAGATTAGCTGGAATAGCTCTTATCTTGGGAAGGTGGGAATTACCTTATTTGCTTGAGGACAAGCAAAAGCTTAAGTTTGGGGGAGTTGATAAGTGGGAATTTTGACTACTTATTAGCGCATTTTAGCTTTCGTTTTAGTCCAAAAGTGTCTAATTGTATTCCCGAAAACTGATGAAATATGCTTACCTGCAGGAGTATTAGAAAATGAGTCATTATGATGAAATCCAACTCAAGGAGGAGTGATATGAACAAGGAAAAAAATCAGGCACAGAAGCTCAAGTGCAGACCACAGATTTCTATCTGCGACAGTAGAATGTGAAGGAAAATCAGCAGAGCCCTAGAGCAAAGTGCGGACCGCACAATTACCATAGAAGCTACGTAAGAGCCAAAGTTCATAGAGTTTCATCTCAAGCTCAAGAAGAAATGCAGACCGCACAATAATTGTTCGGCCGCACAAACAACTATGCGACCGCACTCAGGAAATGTGCGGTCCGCAGAAGAGCCCAGTGCGGCCGCACCCAGAATTGTGCGGACCGCAGAACATGAGAGATGTAGCCACAATCCATAATTGTGAACAAATTATGGAGGCCCTTCCTATGTCAAGTAGAGGCACCTCTTCATCAACGTTTTAAAAACAAAGAAGTAGAGATACCAACCTTAAAAATGAGTTTGCAATCGCCCTCATCGACATCCCACAGTCTAATCTCATCATTGCTATCACAAGAGCTGAGGAGACCGGCCTTTGTTGGATGAAAATCTGTGGACATCACATGCTCAGCGTGCCCGACAAGGCTTTTGAAAGGGTTGCTTGGCTGGATTAAGACAAAATGGTGAAATAGGTACAGTATCATGGTTGTAATAGACACAGAAGGCCGCAGAATCAACTCCTCTCAAGATCTGAAGAGAAGGGCGGACCGCACATATAATTGTGCGGCCGCAGAACCTCCGAAGGGCAATTTTGTCCGAAACTTTCAGCTTTGTATAAATAGACTACTTTCACGAAATTAGGTCAAGTTTTGAATATTGAAAGTCCTGTAGAATTTTTCTTTACCCCTTTAGGCAACTTTAGCTTACTTTGGTGATTTAACATTGGATTTATATTTTTTTAATCTTGCAATATGAGTTTTATCATCTTTTCTTCTCTATTTTCCTCTATATCCATTATGAGTAGCTAGAATTTTAGCTAGGACTGTGACCTAACCCTAGTGTGTGAACCTAATGAGTGTTTGATTTATGACTTATTTATGGTTGGGTGTTTATTAATTAGCCTTGTTCTTGCCTTTAATTGTAGAATTAATGGTAACAAACATTAGTTTATGCCTATTAGACTTGGTCTTTACTTGAGAAAGAAAGACTTAGTCTAGAAAAACTTGGCTAACAAGAATTTGGGATAAAATCAAGAGATAGATAGTCCCAATTAAAGGGTTGAACCTAGATATAGTAAAATCCGACTTGGGCATTTTATCAACTGTTTTGTTCAATACCCATTTGGACTTGAGAAAGCCAAATTGGGCAAAATCACTCTCTTACCGAGAGATATTGAGTGGGTATTTGAGTGTTTATTGCTATAATACACCCCGACCAACAAAATAAGCTTTAAAGTTTACAACTCGTTAGGCAAACACCTAGGTGAAGGTCATAAACTTAGGACTTTTTATATATTTGAAAACCATCCAAAAACAATATTCTTTAATTTTATTTCTTTAGAATTATAATCCTTAACGTAATTTTAGAAGTAAAAACAAAACCCTATTTGTAGAAGTGCAACCAAGATACTTCACGTGCTTTATCCAAATATATACCCCTATTCCCATCTAAGCTCCATGTGGATTCGATCCCGACTCCTTGTTGGGTATTATTATTGCAATCTACCATTTCACAACCCCGAATAGAGGTGTGACTTGGACGAGATCATATGTTTCGAAGTGTCTTCAAGCATTTGGAAGAAAACATATTTGATTTACAACTTTGGCGAAGGAATTAAACAACTGAAACTAGTACAAGTTAGTAGATAGGAGCATAAAAAGGGACAGTAGATAGAACATCAAAACACTAGTACTTGGAACATACATTAACAATTGATGTCATTGTTTTACGATGGCTAAGAACATCAAAAGCCAGTAGATAGGAGCATAGAAACGTCTAAGTATTACAAGAACTAGGAACAGAAATATGGAGCATGTGTCATCTTTCTTTTACATAATTTACTTCATCCACGTTGCCATAACAAATCCAACAAAATGTGCAACTGAAATCGAAATACACATCTTCATCTTAACCACTTTATCTTCGATTTCCCTTGCTTTGTTCACTTCAACATTTTTTGCAACCTCTAAATCTTCAACTTTTTCCAACAATTTGTCCCTTTCTAACTTGCACAACTCCAACGTTTTCTTCAACATATTGATTTTAACAGTAGCAACATCCAATTTACACTGCAACTTATTGGTTTCTATCAACGCTCCATCCGGAAAGGGTTCATCTTGCCATTCCCAATATCCACACGACTCATTCTAACGATAATTAGGTTAAAAGGAATAAAAATTTAATTTTTGTACAAATAATTAACAAACTAAACACATGAAAAATTTCAACTTACTTCAGATTTAGCACATTTATAGAATAGTACAGTATTTGTACCTAGACTTCTTAACTAGAATGATATACTCTCAAGTGATGAATGGCACTTCGATGCCATAACTCAACCTTCCACTTTCAATCTTGAAAGATCTCAAATTGAACAAGTTATTCAATTTCCTGATGGATCTATAGATCTAAATTTTTTAAGATCAGGTTCTAATCTTTCAAGCAGAACCAATTCCTTTAGGAAAAGATCTACAGTCCCTTCCGTACCTTCTTCTTCAAAAACCCCGGAGGAAAGTGTAACTGAAACCACAGCTTCCGTTCCAGTTACTAGTAACAACAAAGGGAAAGTCACGGGAGTAGATTTCTCCCATACAATCCCGAAAGTCTATTACCAAAATCATCCCGCTAGTCCAACCCCTAGCGATATGTATCCTCCTTAGGAAGATGTACCCGAATTCCTTAAGATGATTAAGTCAGGAGACTCTTTTATCCCAAATCCAAAGATCATCAATCGTCTTTGGACTCATCCTGACAATTAAACAAAAAGAAAATGGTATGTTGCCACTTATTCTCTTAAACAAAGAGAAAATTTCAGAGATTGTTGGATGTCAGACATGAAGAGAATGAGATGTGAAATTGACTTCTTTAGATGGTTTGAAATATCCGGCAGAATCGAAAACCAAAAGGACTCTCCACAAGTCCTTATCAATAAGTGGTATACTGCTAACAACAAAGTTGTTGAATCTGTTACTCCTCCTCTAGAAGGAATAAAAATCCCAGTATCAAAAACTGTTATCTTAGCCTCTCCTTTCAAAACTAAAAGCGAGAAACCTAATAGTATGGTTGTCTGTTCAGATATTGATCGTATTATTGAACAAAATAACTATACCAATCAACTTCTTCATGTCGCCTCCAGGCAGATAGAAGATTCCAAAGAAAAATTCTTATTTAGTGGAAAACCTACCCTTTCACAATCCAGCACTAGTCAAAATATCAAACCAAACCCAGGTTTCAAAATGACTGAATTTTCCAAAGATAAGTACCCAAAACCCAATGAAACGTTTGACGTCTCTGGAAACATTCTTGATAAAATCAATAAACAATTGGCCAGTTTCAGTATTTCCAAAGAAATTTCCAAAGAAGGAAAAATCTCCATTATCCAAGAAAAGGAGGCCCTTCTTCACAAACTGTCTAATGATCGCTTTCATAATTACAAGAATTATCATAAGCGTCCTTCATTCCCTGATATTCAGTATGAGAAAAATCATTTTCTTGCCTCTGCGTCCCATGAAGGAAGAAACATAATAGAATGGAATATTGATGCTTTGGCATAACATCAAATATACCATAAACTCCATTAAATGGGTGTTTGCATCACTCCTTACAAAATAAGAGGCTCCTCTGACAAAGAAGTTGCCTCTATGATTGTAGCGGGATTTACCGGCATGTTGAAACATTGGTGGGATAATTATTTCACCGAAGATGTTAGACAGGCCATATACTCTGCTACAGCCATCGAAACTGTAGTTAAAATTGAAGGTACTGCCATGGAAACTACCTCTCAGATTACTAGAGAAGACGCTTGTGCTACACTTCTCTACCATATAGCAAAGCACTTCATCGGAGAACCCAAACTCTTCCAAGATAGAAGTTTACAAATTTTGAACAATCTATCTTGCCCATCTTTAGATGACTTTATCTGGTATAAAAACTAATTCATCAGTAAGGTTATGATTAGACCTGACTGTAATCTAGATTTTTGGAAAGAACGCTTTATCAGCGGACTTCCCCCATTATTCGCAAGCAAGGTCCGAACAAAAGTCCAAGATCGTTATGAAGGTAAAATTCCTTACCATCAGATGACCTATGGTGACCTTGTTACCATCATCAATGTTGTAGGTCTTGAACTCTGCACAGACATCAAGCTCAAAAATCAGCTCAAAAAAGAGCAACACTCCTCTAGAAGAGAATTAGGAAGCTTCTGTCAAGACTTCGGTTATACAAATGTTGTCGCTCCCTCTACTCACTCTTCAAAAAGAGACAAAAACTCTAAATCTTCTAGAAAGATTCACCATAGCAAATCTCGAAGAATTTTCGAAAATCCACTCAGAAAGAAATCTAAATTCCGTAGACCTTCAAAAACTTCCAAAAACAAGGATGTCTGTTGGAACTGTGGAAAAACCGGTCATAAAGCCAATGTATGTAAATCTGACAAAAAGAAGAAGAAAATCAACCTCCTAGAAATTAGTGAAGATACCAAAAGGGAACTCTTCTCTATCTTAGAAGAAGCCAATTCAGATTCTTCTCCCAATTACTCGTCAGAAGAATATAGCGATGAAGATAACATCAATGTCGCTTATAATTCTGATTCAAGCCAGTCCAGTAATGAATGCCAATGCTCCGGAGCCTACTGTACCTATGACAACACCACAACCTCTATTAAGGTTTTGTCTGATATCTCTAAAGAAGCTCTTTACGATGTTATCCAACATATCAACGATGACGATTCTAGGAGACGCTATCTACTAGAACTCAAAACTCTCATCCTTACTCATCAAGAAGACAGACCCAGGTCAAGGTCAGTCGTTGAGCCATTCAGCATGAAACAAGTCATGTCTCATTTCTATAAACCTTCTGAACCATCAATCTCTGATCTAAGACGTGAAGTCTCAGAACTTAAAGGAGAAATCAGAGATATAAAATCCAGACTTGGAAAAGTCGAACTTGATGTTCTTACAGAACAGGTCCTTAAAGAAGTCAAAACCTACGACCATAAGTATGAGAATGAAGAACCTGAGTTTCAGCCTCAAGAAGATGAGTATCACTCAGATAATGACAACTCTACCAACTTTAGTCTTACTCAAGATAAGACTTCATCCTCCCAGGCTCCCGGGATTACAGTTATTACTAGTATCAAACCTCAGAGTTATCATATTCCTATTAAAATTGTTATTAGCAAACACTTTGTCATTACAAAATTGCTTTGCTTGACAGCGGTGCAGATCGTAACTGTATCATGAAAGGTATTGTTCCTATCCAGTATTTAGAAAAAAGTACTTCTAAATTATACTCCGCTACAGGAGAACAACTTCGTATTAATTACAAACTTTCTAAAGCTCATATTTGTAACAATGGTATTTGCTTGACAAATAATTTTATTATAACTGAAGATATGAATGAAGATATCATTTTAGGAATACCTTTATTACTCAAATAAAACCTTTCATTACTGGGTTAGACGGTATCTCCACACATATTTTAGGAAAAGATTTACACTTTCCTTTTGTTAAAACTCTTTCACTAGATGAAAGTAATTTTATAAGAAAAAATACTGTTTTTTGTATTAATAAACTTTCTCAGCATGTCACTTTTTTAAAGGATGAAATAAAAGTTAAGACAATCGAGCAGATTTTAAAAACCACGGAGATGGTTACTAAAATAGCCAATCTTCAAAATATCTTTGAAAAAGAAATATGCTCGGATTTTCCTAACGCTTTTTGGGAAAGAAAAAAGTATTTAGTCGAACTTCCTTACAAAGTGATGGAAACTTGCAAAACTGAGATTTCTAATCTCCTTAAGAATAACATTATTCGCCCCTCTAAATCCCCTTGGAGTTGTTCTGCCTTTTATGTTAATAATAGTGCAGAGAAAGAAAGAGGAGCACCACGATTTGTTATAAACTATAAGCCTTTGAATGCTTGCCTTAAATGGATTAGATATCCCATTCCTAACAAAAGGGATCTCTTAAAGAGAACTTATAAAGCTAATATTTATAGCAAGTTCGATATGAAATCTGATTTCTGGCAAATTCAAGTAGCCGAGAAAGACAGATACAAAACTACATTCAATGTTCCCTTCGGTCAATACGAATGGAATATAATGCCATTTGGGCTTAAGAATGCCCCTTCAGAGTTCCAGAATATTATGAACTCCATCTTTAATGACTATAGTTATATGTCTATTGTCTATATAGATGATATTCTTATCTTCTCTAAAAACAAAGATTCTCATTTTAAGCATCTCAACACTTTCCTTAAAGCTGTTAAGAGAAACGGTCTAGTGGTTAGTGCCAAGAAGATTAAACTCTTTCAGACCTCCATTAGATTCTTAGGCCATGACCTATACCAAGGATCTTATAAACCAATTTATAGAGCTATAGAATTCTCTTCAAAATTTCCAAATGAGATTACTGATAAAACCCAGCTTTAAAGATTTCTAGGAAGTCTCAACTACGTAGCTGATTTTATCCCCAACATTAGACAGGTCTGTGAACCTCTTTATAAAAGACTTAGGAAGAATCATATCCCTTGGAGCACTGAACAAACGCAATCAGTCATCCAAATTAAAGGTTTAGTGCAAAACCTCTCATGCTAAGGAATCCCTAACCCAGAAGCTTTTATGATTGTTGAAACAGACGCTTCAGACATAGGTTATGGAGGAATTCTTAAACAATGGATGACCATAGAATCATCTGAACAACTTGTTCGTTTTACATCTGAAATTTGGAATTCCGCCCAGAAAAACTATTCTACACTCAAGAAAGAAGTCTTGTCTATAGTACTATGTATTACTAAGTTTCAAGACGATCTTATAAACAAAACTTTTTTAGTAAGAGTAGATTGTAAATTTGCCAAAGAGATTCTTCAAAAAGATGTCAAAAACCTTGTTTCAAAACAAATATTCGCTAGATGGCAAGCTCTACTATCTAGTTTTGATTTCAAAATAGATTTTATTAAAGGAGAAAACAACTCTTTACCGGATTTTCTAACAAGAGAATTTTTACAGGGAAAAAATGAGGCCTTTCAAGCCTAACCCATCTTCCAAAGGAAAAGAAACCAACCGTCCGCAAATGGCTAGACCATTAGTCCTTCCTCCAATCACTCCTAATAAAACAACAGCCCCTCAAAGCCCCTAACTTTCTTTCCATAACAAATATACAGCTCTAGCTGAATATCCCAAATTACCAGCCCCAATACCAGTTCCATCAGAGAAACTGACCAAACTCCAGCCACCAAAGCCTTTTGAAAAAGGAACAACTTCCAACTCCTCAGTACAAACTAAGGAGAGCTACGCCATGAAAATTTCCGAAATTTTTGCAGAAGCCGTCAGCCCTTCAGCTAAGAAAGCACAAGAAGATCTTCCTAAAGAAGAAAATTTTGAATATATTACCCTCCAGGTATTACCTCTACTAGCACTCGACAAAGAGTATGAAGGTCTCAAGATTGAAGACCTTATTAAACCATGTTTTACCGATTTTAACTATGTGGATACAGAAAATCCATATAAAATAAGAAGGTTCTACGAAGCCATCCTCATCGACACCGATTCCATAGAAGTAGAACATAATTTAAATGATAAAAGTCCAGGGTATATTAATTACTCTAGGGTTACCATTACAAAAATATTATCACCATTTGAGTGGTTCGCCAATCACCTGCACATACCGATAGCACTGTCTATGATGCACTGACCTCAGACATATAACTGGCATGACTACAAAGCTGCCTGGTTCAATTTTCTATACCATAGGCCAGGACATACTTCGTTTGTTAAATATATCCTAGAAGTCACTAAGGCTATAATTCCCAGATGGTTCTACGAATGGTGGAACATTTTCGGAGGAAACAAGGAAATTCTTCCCCAACAATTTCTCAACAGATTTGATGATTTTCAGACTAAAGAGGCCATATCTACTTTACCTGAGCACATTAAAATGTGCAAGTATTTTATTCAAAAAAGAATTTCCTTCATTATTAGTTGGAATTTTTCTAAGGGGGAATTCGAAAGAATCAAATATCTGTCTAAAGAAATCAAGATCAAGGGATGGACTCCCAAACAGCAAGTCCTAAAACCCCCAAGAAACATTCAACAAAGATTCACTAAAGCTTCATCATCCAAAGCAGCTCTCAGAGAGAAACTTAAGCAAGCCTTGCAGGACATTGACAACTATGAAGAAAGTCAAATCATGCAACTGATAGAAGACGTTGCTTCAACAGGAGAAAGCAGTAATGGAGACATGTGCGACCCAAAGGGAATAGCTTTGGCCTACATGGATCCCCACTGTGAATGAAGAGTCATTTTCTAGTCAGCATTAGAAAAGAATCTTATCCTTTGCTTTACTTTTAAAAAAGTAACCGCCTCACTTTAGTTTTCAAAAGTAACCACCCACTTTTGTTTGTCGACCACTTAACTCTGTCTGACGAAACAAAACCATACACTTGTACGCCTATGATTAAAAGGCATCTTTCCTTAGTCTATTTAAGACTCCCCATTCCCATTGTAAGAGGCACCGAAAAATTTTCCAATTTTCAAAGACCTCTCCCTCTAGTATTCTCTACTTATTTCCGTTTCTATGTTCTTAATGTTGATTGAATAAAAATCCGATGGGAGGGGGAGCGACGATGTCCATTCCACATTTCATGAAAGGCCATGGAGACAGGACCGAGTGGAGGAGTTTCCCGGGTTGATGAATCATGGGTGCATGTCTTTGACATTTGTCGCATTTTCGAATGAACTCCCTTGCTTCTTTGTCCATATCGATCCAATAATATCCTGATCTAATTATTTTGTGGACTAATGAATCAGCACCGGAATGATTCCCACAAGTGCCCTTGTGAATCTCATGTAGGATGTAGTCAGTATCTCCCAGTCCCAAATATATTACCAGTAGACCATCGAAGGTCCTTCTAAACAGTGTTCCATCATTGGATAAGGTGAATTGTGCAGCTTTTGTGCGTAAAGCTCTCGATTCTTTTGGATCTGATGGAAGTTTTCCGTTCTTGAAGTACTCTATATATTTGTTTATCCAATCCCAAGTTAGACTTGTGGATTTTATCTCGGCAAGACCTTCTTCGATTATCGATTTCATGAGTTGCACGATCCCGAGTTGAATTCGTCATCCTCGACCGACGAACCTAAGTTCACAAGAGCGTCGGCCTCACTGTTCTACTCTCGAAGTATATGTTGCAAAGTCCATTCTTTGAATCGATGTAGAGTCACTTGTAATTTATCCAAGTACCTCTGTATTCGATCTTCTCGAACTTCAAAAGTCCCATTGACTTGATTTACCACGAGAAAGGAATCATATTTAGCCTCCACGACCTCGGCTCCCAAACTTCTAGCTAGTTCGAGACCTGCAATCACGGCCTCATATTCAACCTCATTGTTAGTCAATTTTATAGTTTTGATAGATTGTCTAACTACATTACCAGTGGGTGATTTTAGTACGATGCCCAGTCCGGACCCCTTTGCATTCGAGACACCGTCCGTAAGGAGGGTACAGACTCCCGAAGAGGTACCCAATTTTATTAGTAATTCTTTTTCAATCTCGGGTACGAAGGCCGGCGTAAAGTCAGCCACGAATTCCGCTAAGATTTGAGATTTTATAGCGGTTCGAGGTCGATACTCGATGTTGTACCCGCCGATCTCTATGGCCCATTTGGCCAACCGACCTGAAAGCTCAGGTTTGTGTAAAATATTTCGTAGAGGATAAGTTGTTATAACATGTATCGGATGGAACTGGAAATATGGTTTTAGTTTCCTATAGGCACTTATTAAAGCAAGCGCTAATTTTTCTAAGTGTGGATATCTAGTTTCGGCCTCACCTAAAGTTCAACTTATATAATAAATAGGGAATTGCGTACCTCGTTCTTCTCGAATTAGGACTCCACTTACCGCTATCTCTGGGACTGCTCGATACATATAAAGATGTTCGTCTGCCTTCGGGGTATGAAGCAACGGAGGGCTCGATAAATACCGATTTAGCTCTTCCAAAGCCTGCTAACATTCCGGAGTCCATGCAAAATTTCTTTTCTTTTTAAGCAGAGAGAAAAATCGGTGGCTCCTATCCGAGGATCTCGAAATGAATCGTCCCAGGGCGCTATCCGTCCTGTTAGTCTTTGCGCGGCCTTTACATTATCTACCACTGTGATGTCCTCGATTTCTTTGATTTTATCAGGGTTAATCTCGATTCCTTGATTGGACACCATGAAACCGAGAAACTTGCCTGAGCCAACCCCGAAAGCACATTTTTCGGGATTGAGCTTTATGTTGTACTCCCTTAGTATGTCGAAAGTTTCTTGAAAATGCTTTAAATGGTCATCTGCTCGCAGGGATTTAACTAACATGTCATCAATATAAACCTCCATTGATTTTCCTATTTGATTTTCGAACATTCTGTTTATTAGGCGTTGGTAAGTTGCAACAACATTTTTTAGGCCGAATGGCATTACATTATAACAGTTGGTTCTGTACTTAGTGATAAATGAGGTTTTTTCCTGATCCTCCGGGTTCATCTGTATTTGGTTGTACCCGGAATAGGCATCGAGAAAACTGAGAGTCTCGTGGTCGGCCGTGGCATCGATCATACGATCGATATTAGGCAAATGAAAAGAGTCCTTAGGGCATGCTTTATTCAGGTCTTTATAATCTATACACATTCTAAGTTTGTTCCCCTTTTTAGGGACTACCACCACATTTTCTAGCCATTCGGGGTATTTTTACTACCCGAATGGACCCTATTTTAAGAAGTTTGGTTACTTCGTCTTTGATGAAGGCGTGTTTGACCTCGGACTGGGGCCTTCTTTGTTGTTTTACCGGGTGGAATTTTGGGTCCAAGCTAAGCTTATGAGTGGTGATTCCCGGTGGGATCCCTGTCATGTCTAGATGGGACCAAGCGAAACAGTCTATGTTAGCTATAAGAAATTGAATAAGCTTTCTCCTGAGCTCGGGATCTAACCCTGAGCCTAGGTATACCTTTCGTTTGGGAAGATATTCCATTAGTATGACTTGCTCTAGTTCTTCGATTGTTGATTGGGTGGCATCGGAATCATCAGGAACCACAAAAAATCGAGGGACCTATGTTCATCATCTTTATCAGTCTTCTGATTCTCTAATTGGGTCGAAGCTGACGTTTGTAATTGCTATTTGGTATTCCGTTCCTCCTTCGAATCATATCCTTTTGCTGATGATAATGATGACATCAGAATCACTTTATCGACGACAAACATTTCTTTTGCGGACGGTTGCTCCCCGTAGACCATTCTGATTCCCTCCGATGTTGGGAACTTCAAAACCTGGTGGAGGGTCGAGGGTATAGCCCTCATAGTGTGGATCCACGGCCTTTCGAACAGGGCATTGTATCTCATATCGCCTTCGATCATGTGGAACTTCATTTCTTGGATGGTTTCGGCCACGTTAACTGGCAAGATTATTTCGCCCTTAGTAGTTTCACGTACCATATTGAATCCGTTTAGTACCAAGGTTGCGGGCACGACCTGGTCCTGTAGACCGAGTTGCTCTACGACCCTCGATCGAATGATGTTGGCCGAACTACCTAGATCAATTAACACATGTTTAACTTGAGTTTTATTCATAAGTACAAATATTACCAGTGCATCGTTATGTGGTTGCATGATTCCTTCCGCGTCTTCATTATTAAAGGAAAAGCTTCCTTCATGGGTGTAATCCTGAGTTCGGGATCGCTTTTCTCTTACAACCGACATCTCAGTGCATTTAAGCATCGGCCCTTGGGGGGTATCGATCCCACCAATGATCATGTGGATGATGTGTTGTGGCTCTTCTTATTCGTTTTGTCTATTGAAATTCATGTTCTTGAAATGGTTTTTGGCCCTGTCACTTAAACATTCTCAAAGGTTCCCTTTGTTGAATAACCGAGCTACCTCCTCTTTTAGTTGTCTTCAATCTTCTGTTCTGTGGCCATGAGTGCCATGATATTCCCACATTTGATTGGGATTCCTCTGGGCAGGATCAGTCTACATAGGTTGAGGCCATTTAGTATCTTTGATGCGTCCGATAGCCGATACGATAGCAGATGCATCGATGCTAAAGTTATACTCCGATAACCGAGGTGTTTCCTTAGGTCTGTTATGCATGTCGAACCCATTCATGTTTATCAGCCCCCGATACCCTTGGCCTCGATCATTTCTCTTTTCGCCTCGTACAGGGTTGTGTGAAGGTTCACTACCCCTACGATCTCCGTTATACGGCCGGTATCGATCCTTGTTTGACCTTGGTTCTCGGTCGATATCCCTTTTAATATCGGACCCAGAACCTAACTGGTCGTCTTCGACTCTTATTTTGGATTGATATCCATTGTGCACATCGGCCCAAGTAATAGCTGGGTACTCGATCAGGTTATGCTTCAGCCACCGTGAAGCCATCGAGCTTCGTTCATTTAGACCTTGAGTGAAAGCTTGAACATCCCCATCATTGTGACTGGTGGTAGATCCATTCGCTCCATTTGGAAATGAGATACGAATTCTCTTAGCATCTCGTTATCCTTTTGTCTTACCTTGAATAGGTCCGACTTCCTGGTCTCGACCTTTATGGACCCAGCATGTGCTTTTACGAAAGAATCTGCAACCATAGCAAAAGAATCAATAGAGTTAGACGGTAAATTATGATACCATATCATTGTTCCCTTTGACAGGGTTTCACAAATATTTTCAATAATACTGATTCGATCTCATCGTCCTCTAGATCGTTCCCTTTGATGGCACATGTGTAAGAGGTGACATGTTCGTTGGGGTCGGTCGTTCCATTATATTTAGGAATCTCGGGCATGCGAAACTTCTTTGGGATCGGTTTAGGAGCCGCGCTCGGGGAGAAAGGCTTTTGTATGAATTTTTTGGAATCTAAGCCCTTTAATATCAGTGGCGCCCCCGGGATCTGATCAACCTTGGAGTTATATGTTTTCATTTTTTTGTCGTTTGCCTCGATCCTCCTTTCTCCTGACTCTATTCGTTTTGTCAGTTCTTCGAGCATCTTAACAATTTCGGGATTAGTACCCGATTCTTGCTCATTTGACCTTACTATAGTTGGGCCCATTTTGTGGGTGACTTCTTGGGGTGGACTGGGCTTGAGTATGGTCGGTGCCTTTGTTTGGCTCTACAACTGGGCTATTGTTGTTTGTTGAGCTTGAAACATCTCGAAGATCATACGCAAACTGATTCTGTTTTCCTTAGCGTTTTGGGTATTTCGAGTTGCAGACTGAGCTCCACCATGAATGCTATTTTCAGGGTCGAAATGTTGGTTCGCCTCTATGGCCGCATGTGAATTGACGTCTATTGGCTCTTCGATCCAAGCTCCAACGGGATCGACGAATGGCCTTCCACCCCCGGGGGTTACGTTGTTGTTCTCATCTTGAAGGCCAGTTTCGCTGTCGATAGGTAGGGCCATTAATTGAGAATTCATCGTTTCAACCTGAAATTAAAGATACTTCCAAGAGCAAGTGTAAAATGGTGTGTTTCATAGAGATTCGTACCAAACAACCACTGTTATCCTTAGCCCCACGGTGGGCGCCAAACTGTTTACTCGAAAAATGGATAGAGTTGAATTTATACGTAGTTCTAAGGATACGTGATACAACTTGGCATAAATCGGAAAGTAAGTAGAAATATACTGGGTATTGACTGTATGAAGAATGAAATACCAACCAAATTGAAATAGAAAACTATTTTATGAACAAGCAAGATGAATCAATATATATAGCTCACAAGAGGATAATCTCAATATAAATATCAGTATGTTTTTCTCTGTGAATATCAATAATATGAGAGAGTATCAATGCCTTGATGTTCGATGCTCTACAGAAATAATAACTATCCCTTTTATAGTGGAGGGATCCTACTTTAGATATAATTAAAAATACATAGTGAAGATTCCATGATAGATTAGCTTTTCCCTAATTCCCGCCGAGATTCTCTCCCTTAGTGCGGCTGTAACGGCTCTTGTCTCTTGGCTCGATCTTGATCGGACTTGGTGTTGGTCGATTTCCAGATTTAGAGCTCGATATTGGTTCGGGGCCCGGTATTTTTGGCTCGGTATTGGTCGGTCTCTAGCTCTTAAGCTCGATAACATCGTCTCACATCATAGTTCGATTTGGAATCGAGTTCGGTATTGACTTCGAGCTCGGTACTTAATTGGTCCCCGAAACTTGAACTTGGTAACCTAGCTTCAGATCTCATTTCGATATTATGAAGACGACCTTCGGTCCATTACGTTCCAATCATGACTAATCATTCGAAGGTCGAAAATTGATTTTGACTGTATACACATTTAACTGCCTAGCTCCTAAATAATAATTCTCCATAATAAATTAGAATTAGAATTAGTATTTAGCATCACTAAAAGAATGTTTATTTTGGTCCAGTCAGTAATACAATGTTGGCATCATAGAGGAAAATGGGGGGGGGGGGGGGGGGGGGGGAATAAAAGGAAACAAGGAAAACAGAACACAAGATATTTGAACGACGTCGTATTATAAAACAGAAGACAACGATACCGTTTCTAATTTATCAAAAAACCCTAGGCAACAAAAAACGCTAAAATCGTCTGCTAAATCTCACGATTCAGCCACAATTTTCCGTCGTCAAACAAAGCTAAATTATTCAGATGAGTGAGAGTTCTCGTCCCTGCAAAAATTGTCACAAGAGGACTATAGCTAAAGATGAAGAAACATGGAATCTCGTCTGCAAATCATGTGGAATAATCCAAGATTTCGATAATTACGACCCTCAAATTGGTGGAATAACTGGTGCAGTTGGAACTTACGTACGTCACGGATCTGCTGGTTCAGGTTCTGTTTATAATTACAAAGAATCCAAAGATTATCATGCCAAAATTTTAATTGATGATTTAATGTCCCAATTAGGATTGTCCAATAAATCCAGTGATGTTAGAGGAATGTTGTATGAGATTACTGAAGGTGAATTTGGTCAAGGTAGATGGTTTGAAGTATGTATTGGTGCATGTGCTTATGTTTTAATGAGGAAAGATAGTAAGCCTATTAGTATTGTTAAAGTTGCTGAGATAGTGAAATGTGATATTTATGAATTAGGTCGAATGGTTTATAGGGCTGTCGATTTTCTTGATATAAAGTTGCCTGAATTTGATATTATTAATTCTTTCGAGCATTATATTAAAGAAGCCCCGATTTTTAGTGGGGTTGAGGAGGATATTAAAGGAAGGATGTTGAAACAAGGTGTGTTTTTGGTGCAATGTTTGGTTAAGTGGTACGTGACGACGGGGAGGAGACCGTTGCCCGTAGTGGCAGCGGTTTTGGTGTTTGCTGCGCAGTTGAATCAAGTTGACTTGACGATTGAGGATGTCGCGGAGGAGTTACAAGTAGCGGTTGTTACTTGTAAGTTGAGGTATAAGGAGCTTTTGGAAAGGCTTGTGAAGGTTGCTCGAGGTTTGCCGTGGGGTGAGGATGTTACGGTTAAGAATATTATGAAGCACGCGCCGTTTGTTATTCAATACATGGAGTTGAAGTCAATGTCGAAGAATAGTGATAAAAGGAAGAGTTTTAACGATGTTGGAGTTGATCTTGATTACCTGATTGATGATTTTTTGAGCAATGGAAATGTTGTTGACATAAAAAGTGATTTGCAATATTTTCAGATGGACCCGAGTTTGAGTATTGAAATTCCGAATAGATTCCAGATTTCCCAAGAGTGTTTGGCGATGATTTATACAAAGATTAAGAATCAAGTTTCTGTACTGGAGTCTGCAAATAGCAGATATAGTAAAGAAATGGAAACGAAGAGTACCTATGACTGGTGGCAGGGCGAATCGGAAATGAGCAAAAAGCTTTTAGTGAAGCAAATACTGGAGAAGGATGTGGGATTGACTACTACGCCTCCTTCGTTTGATAGAGGTTGCTTGGCAAATGAAAGGAGAAAAGCAAAAATAAAGGCTGCAAAGCGTCGAATCCATAAGACAATGTATCCTTCGGATGCTGGTTCGATTGATAAGATTGAACAATGTCCCGTTGAGCATGTAAATGGTGGAAAGAAAAGGAGAAGGAAAATGAAAGTTGATGTTGATTGGGAAGATTTCATTATTGAAACCCTTCTCCTTCATCAGGTAGAAGAAGAGGAGATAGAGAAGGGGTATTATAAAGCGCTGTTGGACTTGCATGTTTTCAACTATTGAAGATATAACTGGTCAGTTTAGACCATAATTTTGATTTATGTAAACAATATTCACAGACAAAAAACTTGACCTTTTTTTTTGACTGATTCCGCGAGAAAATAGGAGGTATTTTTGTTAAACTTTTCGCTCTGTAAATTTGCATGAGTTCCATATTTTGATATAAAAGGGGGAAGTATAGTAGTTGAATATAAATGAACAAATTATGTTTCTTCTGTGTCTATCTTGATCTTCTGCTCTCTTAACTCCATCATGTCATATATGCCGTATATTTTCTTTGTATTCTCTGTATATGTTCTGACTTTAATAACTCTGGCTTTTCCTTTCTTTCCTGGGAAGAGAAGTTCTGTTTCTCCCAGTAAACTATTGGACATTTGTATAAAGACAATCTTGGCTTTTTAATGCTTCTATAAGAGAAAGAGCTAAGACGGGGATCTTTGATTTACTAAAGGAAGCAAATGCTGAATTGTTCATCACTATATGCTGAATTTTTATACACCCCACCCTAGTTCGTGTATAGAAAAGTATCTTCCGACTAACTTGTGCAGCATTGAATAAATGTGTCAATACTTGAATTATCTAAAGCTTGAGCTAGTTCTGATTGATGGTTGAAACCATCTTTCCTACTTTGATTTGGGAAATTGTCAAATAATTGACTGGCACTTTTGATAACTAAGAAATAAGTTTACTCCTGATATCTAAATATGTTACTGTTATAAAAACTACAGTAACATTTCTGTACTTGAATGACACCGGGTTTTGGGAGTGTATTTGTATCCGTATTTGTGGGATTTTCTATTAAATCTAAATATTATGTTTTCAAACTTAAAAGATTATAGTGTTTTATTGAGGTTATCGGCTTGCCTAGTATTGAGATAGACGCCATCACGACTTGCGAATTTTGGATCGTGACAAAAATATTTACATAACATAGAAGGTAAGAGTCTTATAACTCAAACTAGTACCTTCTCACTTACTGGAATTTATACAAATGTGCGTGTCAACTCTTCAAATCCTACTTAGTCTAGTTAGATGTATGCGTCAATAAACATAAATAAACATTGGTGGTAACACTTAATTATTAAAATAATACGTAACATGGAGGAGTTGCTAAAGTATTCTTTTCTTGTCCTTTTCTTCTTTTTAAAAAAGAAAAAGTCAATTGTGTTAGATTATAGAATAATTGATTAGTCTTGTAAGCTGCCAGCTATTTATTGATCTAATGGTTCACGAATTGCTGGAATTCGAGAAAGTAGAATATTTTTTGTTACGAATATCTAACCAAAATGCCGCCACTTAATTCGGCTAACATACAACTAAATCCTTGCCAAGGAGAGAGAGTGCAAGATCAACGTCAACAACAACAACCCAGTATAATCTCATAAGTGGGGTCTGGGGAGGGTAGTGTGTACGCAGACCTTACCCCTACCCTGGGTAGAGAGGCTGTTTCCGATAGACCCTCGGCTCCCTCCCTCCAAGAACTCTCCACCTTATTCTTGGGGTGACTCGAACAAAAGATTGAAAGTGGAGGGTGCTTACGACTAGAGCAACCCACTCTTATTTAGAGAGTGCAAAGATCGAGATCTCTAAATTATTTAGAAATCTTTTTTCAAGTCTAGCTAGCTCATTCATTAGTGACTTGCAATCAAATTATTTTTGTTTTACTTTCATTCCTGAAGATATATACTCATAATGAGTTAAGAAAATATATCGATGGATCTATCATGTCTAATTCACTAATTTGTGGGAAGATACTGAATTTTTATATCTAAAAAAAAATTTCGAAGGATCTCGGAATTGTTATTTTTTAAAAGATAGAGAATTACTAATACATCAGAATCGATAGAGATTTTCCAACGGAGCATTTCAAGCTTTTTAGGAAATTTCAATCCATGGACAACTCTGCTCGAGTTGCTAAAGAATTTTGAAGCATTTTTGCAAAACCAAATAGCCATTCTTTGTAGTGGAATTGAAAGCACCATTGTTATTAAGAATTCAGAGTACAATTAAGTTGTCTTTAACCAAAAGTGCCAAAAGACAAACAGAGAACAAAATAATAATAGGTACAAGAATATTGCGACTATAATAACTTATCTTCACAAGTTAGACTAGTTGTTTTTCGTATACACTAAGGGATCGTTTGGTTGCCGGTTAGAGTTATGCAGGTATTAATTATATATATATTAGTTATGCAGGTATTAGTTATGTATGTATTAGTTATGCAGGAATAAGTAGTGCATGAATTAGTTATGCATGTATTAATTATGTAGGGATAAGTTATGCAAGGTTGAGTTATGTTGGGATTAGTTATGCATAGATTAGTTATGCGATAGTTATATAAGGATTAGTAATATAAATGTAATGTGATTGTTATTTATTATTAGCTTACTTTATTTTATTAAAATTGTTAGTATAGTTTAAATATATATTTTTAAACAAAAAAATACAAGTTTGAATAAAGGGTATTCTTGTCATTTTGTGTTTTAATACTAATACATGTATAAGTTATTCCACTTTCTACCTTGCATAAATAATACATAAAATCCCTCATAACTTATACATGTATTAGTTATGCGGAAAAGAAAAATATGAATCAAACATTGTATTAGCAATGCTACATTTTATGTGGAAAAGAGAAAATAACTTATGGTAGCTTCTATGAGGAGATTATTTTTTCCTCTTCTTTTAACCAAAGAATGTATAAAGTTATCCTAATTTTAATACATGGATAACACCTCTCAAACCGACTACCAAACGACCCCTAAACTGTTAATGTTCAATTAATTAGTACTCTTATAGCCAGTAATTCAAGCAAGTAATTTGCATATAACTCAAGATGTTATGGATAGACTAATAGTCAAACACTAATTACTGTTCAAAAGTGCTTTTCAAATTAATTAACCAAACACAAATTGATTCTCATCAAAAGTACTTTTTTGAAAAACACTTCTAAAAATAATCAAATTTTAGAAGTTTGGCCAAACAGATTAGAACTCAAGCAAGTAATTTGCATGGCCAAGTAATTTATCAAAAAAAATCTAAAAATTAATTCGATACGAACGGTTCGGTCGATTTTAAATATCCATTTACAACTTACTAACAATGAGCATAATGTTTAATTTTTGTCTTTAAACTGTAAAGAGAGGAGTCCTTTTATTCACGTGTGAAAATGTCATTGTCTATTCCTTATGATAATTTAGAGCAATGACACTCATATTTTTCAGAATTGGGATCCAAGTCAAACTCTCACCACATCAAGGCGAATTTATTTAAATTTAAAAAAAACTCAAGTAACTCACTCCCAAATAATTCATACATATAGTTTAAAGATAGTATTTTTTTAGTCCCACAACTTTTTTAATGAATTTTATTTTTTTAAAAGATATTTCTTCTGTAGCAATGGCAACTTTACATATACTCTGTACATGGACGTTTGCGATATTATCCCATTTTGACTAGCAATAGCAATAGCAACAGCAACAGCAAGTTGTTTGATATTTCTATTCCATTTTGATTAAACTTATCCCAGTTCCAAAATCAAAACTCCTAATGTTCTCTATATACATAGCCTTTTTTTCAATTTTCATCGGTTTTCTCCTTTACTTCATCCACCTCCGAAGGAAGGCGGTGCCGGAAAATGTTCACCGGAAACTTCCACCGGGACCACGAAGTCTTCCGATAATCGGCAATCTCCACATTCTAGGTACCCTACCTCATCGTACCCTATACGATCTATCCAAAAAATACGGTCCAATAATGTTCCTAAAGCTCGGAAATGTTCCAACGGTGGTGGTTTCATCGCCGGAAACCGCCGAGCTAATACTCAAGACACACGACGCCGTTTTCGCCAGCCGCCCAAAGCTTAAGGCGGTGGAGTACGTAAGCGACGGTGCTAAGGGTTTGGCTTTTGCTCCGTACGGTCCACAATGGTGTAATGCTCGTAAATTCTGCACACAAGAGCTGCTCACGGGGGAGAAAATTGAGTCTTTTGCTGGGATGAGGAAAGAGGAAATTGGGGTTTTGGTGCGGCGACTGAAGGTGGCAGCTGTTGGCGGTGAGGTGGTGGAACTTGGAGAGAAGGTTGGGGAATTGATTGCGAATATAACGTATAGAATGTTATTTGGGGATTTTCGCAATAGCGATAGATTTGATTTGAAGAACATTGTACAGGAAATGGTGCGATTGGCTGGAGCATTTAATATTGCTGATTATGTGCCTTTTCTTGAGCCATTTGATATTCAGGTATTGTTCTTATCTAGTACTAATACTGTTATTGGGCTTAATTTGCTTGTCTCAGTTGGATTTGATACCATTAAAAGGACAGAATTTGAACATATGATTGTTCGTATTGTTCAAACATGTAGAAACAAACAGCAACAACAACGAACCCGGTGTATTCCCATAAATGGGGTTTGGGGAGGGTAGTGTGTAGGCAGACATTACCCCTACCTTATAAAGATAGAGAGTTTGTTTTCGATAGACCATCGGCTCAAGGAACAGTGGAGATAAGGCAATAAGTAGCAAATAATAATAACAACAATATATTAAGGTAACGGGCAAGAATAACACAACATGTAATAGTAAAGAAACATGAATAAGATAACACAAAAATAGTCCTAGTACTACCAGTAAGCCTAGGAAGAACGCACTACTATCTGTCAACTTACAATCCTAATATTCGACCTCTACGCCTTTCTATCGTGGGTCATATACTCGGTACATGTCCTGTCTAACTACTTCTCCTCAATACTTCTTAGGCCTACCCCTTCCCTTCCTTAGACCCGCAATGTTCAAACATATAGAAAATATATCCAAAATGTATATGGTTCAAAAGGTAAAGTACAAAGTCGATTAACTATGAGCATAACAATAGATTTTCCGAATAACATTTATGTTATCAAAGTTTTTAAGTAGAGAAAAATACAGACGCTATAATTATATGTTTAAAAGAAAACTTAAATATACTATGTTCTAGCGTATAAAATCCCAGACCCAAAAGAACGCAATGCATTTTTACTTTTTTTTAAGGTGTAGGGGGCATGATTAGTCAAGGGTACGTGTGAGGAACGTCTCAGCATATTCTTTTTCATTCTTTTTTTTGCGTCAGATTGGATTTAAGTAGTAGTCAATATAACATGCTATTTACATTCTACCAATGCTATGTGGTATCAAATTTGATATTCAACATTTACTTACACACAATTTATGCTTTTGATTATTCGACAAATTACAGTGAAGTTTGTGCTTTTCCTATTGACGTAATGCTTAGATATACTTGTGAAGTAGTACTGTATGATTGTATGGTACATAGTAGCTAGTTCCGTTTTTAGAAAAAAAATCGTCATGGTTAAACTGACGTGTGATTAATACTCAACATGCGATAAATAAGATTTACCTTTTGATATCCAAGAGATGAATTGGTGGATTCTATTTTGGACTAAAAAATTGTTCGTGATATATGATTTCTGAAACAATGAATGTTCAGGGCTTGAATAAGCAGTTGAAGGAAACTGGAAAGGCTGTTCAGAAAGTACTTGATACCATAATCAATGAGCATGAACAAGATGCAAGGGATGGTACTCGCAAAGGTAGCAAAGATCTTGTTGATGTCATGTTATCACATCAAAATTGTCCGAAATCCTACTCGATTGATCGTGCAACCATGAAAGCCATCCTTTCTGATATGATCGTTGGAGCTATTGATACTTCACACACTTGGATTGAATGGGTGTTTGCAGAAATAGTTAAGCATTCAAGAGTAATGAACAAACTCCAGGAAGAGTTGATATCTGTAGTAGGTCTGGACAGAATGGTTGAGGAGCAAGATTTGCCTAAGTTGGAATACTTAGAACTGGTGCTCAAGGAAACCTTCCGACTACATCCTGTGGCGACTCTTTTAGTTCCCCGAGAGTCAATGGAAGACGTTGTCATAAACGGGTATTATATACCTAAAAGATCACGAGTTATGACAAATTGTTGGGCGTTAGGACATGATCCTAAGATATGGTCGGACAACGTTGAGGAATTTGTTCCTGAGAGGTTTATTGGCAAGAACATTGATCTTCGCGGACATGGTTTTCATTTGCTGCCATTTGGATATGGAAGAAGAAGTTGTCCAGGAATGAATCTGGGGTTGATCACTGTGAAGTTGATAGTCGCACAATTAGTGCATTGCTTCAATTGGGATTTGCCTGAAGGCATGTTACCTGGTGATTTGGATATGACTGAAAAGTTTGGTTTGGCTGCTCCAAGAGCTCAAAATTTGCTTGTTATTCCCACTTACCGTCTCCACTCTTAACCAGCTTAAGAGGTGATTAACTTGAGCTTATTACTAGAGGGTTAATTAAATCGGAATAACTATGCATCCTCTAGGTTTGAAAAATCTTAGATTATTATGTAATGATAAATTAGTATGTTTACAATAAGCAAGAAGACATTGTTTTGTGCTGCATTAAGCGTAAAATTGTACATGTTGATCATAAGGAATTAAGAAATATGATCCCTATGGAAATAATAGCCACTGGAAACAACGTAGTTCCTATTATTAATGCCATGTTTTCGACAGCTCAAATACATGATTTGATTATGTTACAAGTGTGGTGCAAAGACACAAAAATCTCTGAGAGGAATGGTTCATACATTTGGATTCTGAATAAATTATTTGTATATATTAAGTGTATTTTAACATAATACATAATTGGGACCACGGCTACTAGGCTCCGCGGAACGCATAAGTCGTACTGTAGTTCCTCCCTTGTCCGTGTGTTACTGTGATTCTTCAAGTACTATAAGGATTTGAGTCTTGTTGCACATTCTTCTGTTTATTACCGCATCTGTTACCGTTTATGTGCTTATTGGTCTGTTTCAAAAAGGATGACATATTTTTATATTTGAAAATACTTTAATTTAATCTTCTCATGTTACTCTTAATAAGAAACTTTTATAGCCACACAAATATTATGACATATTTAAGATCACATGTTTCAAAAGTTTTATATTCACTCATTTGTTAGGACATATATATGACCACAAGTTTCAATTTCTTTTTTTTACTGAATCAAATTATGTCACAGTATTTGCCTTGGCGATGGACGTTTTGACGCGTCACATTCAAGGGGAAGTATCGTGGTACATGTTATTTGCTGATGACATAGTACTGATTGGCAAAATGCGAGGTGGTATTAATGCGAGACTGGAGGTTTGGAGACATGTCCTGGAGGTGGGAGTGACTCAAAATTTTCAGGACAAAAATGTCTCCAATTGTCCCGAATTTAAGATTTTTAATTTAAAATTTCAGGACATAACAAGTATTGGCTAATCTTTAAATAAAATCCCGATGAATGCTACGCACTTCCCCAAAAATTTGCCACTTAGACTCTCTACCGGTTGACCCACTGATGGTCTAATGACAGTGTCCACAATTGATCCCAATGTATGGCCTATTTTTCAGTTTCATCTAGTATACACAGAAAAGACAGATGTCTCTCCCACCCCAGATTAACGAGAATATAATAAATATTTTATCCGTTTAAATTTATGTAAATTTATTTCTTTATTAGTTTGTGTCAAAACGAATGATCTATTTCCCTATTTGAAAATAATTTAGCTTTATGCAATGATTTATAGTCACATAAAATATATGTGACTCATTTTATACAAGTTTAAATTTTTTTTTTCTTTTCTTAAACTCTGTATCCAATCAAATGAGTTATAACGGAGGGAGTACAAAAATTTCTTGATACTTTTTGCTTCTGGACAATAAGCAACCATACTTACAATATTTATCTTCAGAATAATTCCCCAGCTGACACGTAAAGCTAAACTCTTAAAGTATTTTAAATGTTTTTGGAAAGCAAATCTTGTTAGCATGATCTTCAGTTCTCCACTATAGCTGCCATATCTATAAGTACATCATCCTTTAATTAAATATGAAGAAAGTGATGTTCTACTTTTTGATAAGTATCACAAAAATAGTTAAAAATCATTCCTCTGTTATGGTGGTGCCAAATTCATCTTGCGGGCACTTTGTTTTATTTCTTGGCATCTGTTGTTACCTGCACAAATATTAGACTATATTGTATGCAACCCTTTAATATAAACTATACGTAAATTAGAACGTCGAAATTTCTTTGTCCATAATTATATTAAAGCTTAGCTATTATCGAGCATTCACAGCTTAATCTGCTGATGCATAAGAGCAGGGCGGTGCTAAAGTATTCAGTACAAGTTCATATGAACTTAACTAATAAATTTTGTTTAGACTCTGTATTCGTATTAAAAAATTCAAACAAATATGTGTAAATCAAGAACCCAGTAACTAAGACGAGTTATAATTTTGAGTGCAAGTTCTGAACGCATAATTAAATTATGGCTCCGTCCCTATATAAGAGCGGTTGCTAATTTACTAACTCTACGCAAATTTGTAAAAAGGGTAGTCCGGTGCACAAAGTATTCCGTAATCACGTAGTGTCCGGAGTAGCGGCAACACCCCAAGGGGTGTGATGTAGACAACCTAACATAATGCAAGCATTAATTGTTGTTTACATGGTTCGAACCCATGGCCGATAGGTCACACAGAATAACTTTAATTACGGTCTATGCAAAGTTGTGATCAAATCAAATTCTATGCAACTTCTCAACTGTCTGAGTAAACTTAATTACTATATACAGACATGGACCATATATATGTTAGCTGCTGCACGGCAATGCCTCAGTACAGTTATTTTTGGTAGTGGAACTTGTCATACATTATGAGTTTCTACTTTCCAATTAATACTGCCATCTAATATGCTACTATTATCGTCCCCAATTAATCCCACACTTCTCTTCTGCCCACAGTTTCTAACAACGAACAACCACACGCCGTAAATGTTTTTAAATTACTTATAATTTTTCCCATTCTTTTTAATCTTCTTCTTCATTTGTTCTCTACTAACTCCGTTTCAGTTTAGTCTTTTTAGCAAATTAAATTTGTTTCAAATATTTGATATTTTAAAAATATAAGAAGTCATTTATTGATTTTTTTTCCTTCAGATATAGTATTTTTACTTCTTCAATTAATAGGGTGATCAGTCGTAGAGATGGACCCAGGATTTGAAAGTGTCAGGAAAACCGAGCGAACTGCTCAATCAATGTTCCCATCTGACTTTTGATCTTAATAGTTTTAAGCAAAATATATGGCCATTTTTCCTATTTATGTATATGTATATATTTAGAATTTGTATCAAAGTTAACGGGTCCGACCCCTCTTTTACAAGCATATATATATCCCCCTCCGGTTAGATGTACTCTTAATTAAGGTTATTACAGTATTTTTTAAAGGGAGTGGAAGAATCTTAAAAGGCAAATAATATGGATCAAAGATAATAATAAAAATAAGACCAAAAACACAAGCACAAAGAGGGATTTATGCTATACCATGGCATGTACTTTCACTAGATTTCCTGGATGAAACAAGTAAAGTTAAACATAATCCCAACAACCATGGCATATGTATACTTGCTAGATTTTCTTGGATGGAACAAGTAGTACTAAAATCCATAAACATAATCCTAAAATTATTTATTTACAACCCAATAAATTATTATTTTTAAAATTTAGAATTCATAAAGTCAAAATTCTGAATCCGCTTATGTTATAAGAGTTGTAAAAGATTTGGGAAATAGTTATAGAGAGAAGACAGGTCGACCAAGGGCATAATGGTCATTTTAAATATATGAGTGCATTGTTTCATTGTTTCCTTGTATACTAGGCTCAAAAGTTTGGTTGTGGATTCTTAATAACAACAAAAACCAAAATTAACATGGCCACATGCTATTAAATTCTTCAGGTGGACCCCACTTTCCACTCAACCTTCCCTATCTTCATTAAATGCATTACTTAATTGTTATTATTATTTTTTCAATAAATACTTTTAACTAGAAAAATTATCTTTTTGATAATTTTTTAATTCAAATGTTCGCCTAATTAAAAATACTATGGTAACATACATTTATATATGACAATTCTATTATTTCCTTAAGAAACATTATTTTATTTATTAACTATTTCATGTAAAGAAGATTTTATTTAAAAAAAAATAGTGATAGTTTATGTAGATTTACATTCAGATGTTCTTATATTATTATCAATTGATATCATTTTATACAAAGTTCTCATTAAATTGCAATTTCAATTGGAATACTTTATAAAATTAGGAAAAAATTATTTAAGAATAAAATATAATTTCAAGTCCCCTTTTTTGTTATACAATATTGAAATTTGTTCAAATTGTATAATAAGTATCCCCTCTCTAAAATATGATTTGAGAATATCTGAAGTAAAACTTAAGACAATTAATTTGTGGAATTTTTTTCTTTTAAAAATTATTAGATATTAGGAAGTATGAGAAGTATCGTCATACAAGATTATGAGGGTGTTTGGCTAAGCTTATAAGTTGGTCAAACTAGCTTATAAGCACTTTTCGGCTTATCTACGCGTTTGGTAAAGTTAAAAGTGCTTATAAGTCAAAAATAAGCCAAAAGCCGTAAGCTGGTCACCCCCAACTTATAAATTTTTAGCTTATAAGCACTTTAAGTTTGACCAAAATTTTTATTATTTTATCCTTAAAATATTCTTTTTTAGAACAAAACTATTACATCGATATTCACTACTTCAAGTACTATTTCAACCTAACCTCCCCTCTCTTCAAGTCTGCAATGTCCATTGACTATTTAAGATAAGCAAATTCTTTATTCCTTTGCATATTTATATCTATGTGATTGTGTATTAATCTTTGAACTGTATGTAATAAATGAGGACATATCAAATTTTTGGTGTGTTGCTTCTAAATGTTGTGGTGATAAAGACAGTGTTTGTTTCTCTTCAAATATTTTGTCCTATTTAGGTTTATTTTTTACTGAGAAATTTTTATCAATTTATTAATTATTATAACTTATGATTATATGCTTATCATAAAATAAATAATATTTATCATAAAAATTATCTTATCTAAGCACAATTGTATTTAAAATAAAATGACAAATAGAATATTTTGTATTTGGATCGATTTGGAATCTAAAATTTTGAATAAATTACGCCCTTATAAGTATAAACACTTCTAAGGTTATTTAAGTCATTTTAACAGAAAAAGAGCTTATCAGCACTTTTTTTTATCAAATACAGCAACAGTTTATTATCAATTTCAGCACTTGTATCCAAACATGTAACTGCTTATTTATTAAATCAGTTTCAGCACTTAAAAGTGCTTTTCAATACCTAATGCTTATCAGCTACTTCATATCAGCTAATCCAAACGGCCTCTATACTTCTCCCTATATGATCGAAGTTAGTTGGGTACTTCCTCTGTTCAATAAGAATTCAACATTATATAAATTTCAAAATACAGAAATATACAATTAATTATTTTAAAAATCTCAACAAATAACTATTGTGATGAAAATTGTATTATACCCTAAATAGTATCTCATTCATATCAAATGGAACTAAAATAAACTACAATATTTCAATTTAAGGTCAATTTGATTAGTATTTAGAGTGATCGAAAGATTAATTTATTTTTAATATTATGTCATTAAACTAGAACAAAATACAAATATTTTTGTTAAAAATTCTTAATAACTAAAATCACGATTATTATTTCAAAGAACCAAAAAAAAAAAATACCTTTCCATCAACTATTTGGGAATAAAATTAATATGTTTAATTATTCTATTTTTGATTAGTATAAAAAGAAAAAAGTAATACATGAACACAACTGAAAATACTAAAAGAAACAAACTATATATTTTTCAATTTAAACAATGAGAAAAATACATCACGACTTATTTTTCAACTGGCTTTTTATTCATTATTTTATAGTAATTAATTTTAAGTTTGATGGTGCAAAAATATTTTAAAATAAAAAAGTGTAGATCCTATGTAGAGTTAATTTAAACTGTACTTGAATTATTATCTAATCATTGTATAATAAAGTATCAAACTTCGACAAGTATTACAAAGTGATTGGTATAGTAATATGATTTCATAAAAATTAAAATGTATATAATGTAAAAGATAAATAATAATAGAGGTAATCGTGGTTCTATTAGTTATTACACAAAAGCCTATTCTCTTTGTTCTTTTCCTAAAGGCGCAGAAAGTGTGTAATTAGTAATAGACCAAGAAATATTAAAAAGAAGAAAACAAGAAGAATGATAAAAAATAATTGGGCCCGTGCATCACACGGGTACATCATCTAGTTGTAAAACAGAAGACAACGAATTCGTTTATTATTTATCAAAAAACCCTAGGCAACAAAAAACGCTAAAATCGTCTTCTAAATCTCACGATTCAGCCACAATTTTCCATCCTCAAACAAAGCTAAATTATTCAGATGAGTGAGAGTTCTCGTCCCTGCAAAAATTGTCACAAGAGGACTATAGCTAAAGATGAAGAAACATGGAATCTCGTCTGCAAATCATGTGGAATAGTCCAAGATTTCGATAATTACGACCCTCAAATTGGTGGAATAACTGGTGCAGTTGGAACTTACGTACGTCACGGATCTGCTGGTTCAGGTTCTGTTTATAATTACAAAGAATCCAAAGATTATCATGCCAAAATTTTAATTGATGATTTAATGTCCCAATTAGGATTGTCCAATAAATCCAGTGATGTTAGAGGAATGTTGTATGAGATTACTGAAGGTGAATTCGGTCAAGGTAGATGGTTTGAAGTATGTATTGGTGCATGTGCTTATGTTTTAATGAGGAAAGATAGTAAGCCTATTAGTATTGTTAAAGTTGCTGAGATAGTGAAATGTGATATTTATGAATTAGGTCGAATGGTTTATAGGGTTGTCGATTTTCTTGATATAAAGTTGCCTGAATTTGATATTATTAATTCTTTCGAGCATTATATTAAAGAAGCCCCGATTTTTAGTGGGGTTGAGGAGGATATTAAAGGAAGGATGTTGAAACAAGGTGTGTTTTTGGTGCAATGTTTGGTTAAGTGGTACGTGACGACGGGGAGGAGACCGTTGCCCGTAGTGGCAGCGGTTTTGGTGTTTGCTGCGCAGTTGAATCAAGTTGACTTGACGATTGAGGATGTCGCGGAGGAGTTACAAGTGGCGGTTGTTACTTGTAAGTTGAGGTATAAGGAGCTTTTGGAAAGGCTTGTGAAGGTTGCTCGAGGTTTGCCGTGGGGTGAGGATGTTACGGTTAAGAATATTATGAAGCATGCACCGTTTGTTATTCAATACATGGAGTTGAAGTCAATGTCGAAGAATAGTGATAAAAGGAAGAGTTTTAAGGATGTTGGAGTTGATCTTGATTACTTGATTGATGATTTTTTGAGCAACGGAAATGTTGTTGACATAAAAAGTGATTCGCAATATTTTCAGATGGACCCGAGTTTGAGTATTGAAAGTCCGAATAGATTCCAGATTTCCCAAGAGTGTTTGGCGATGATTTATACAAAGATTAAGAATCAAGTTTCTGTACTGGAGTCTGCAAATAGCAGATATAGTAAAGAAAGGGAAACGAAGAGTACCTATGACTGGTGGCAGGGCGAATCGGAAATGAGCAAAAAGCTTTTAGTGAAGCAAATACTGGAGAAGGATGTGGGATTGAGTACTACGCCTCCTTCGTTTGATAGAGGTTGCTCGGCAAATGAAAGGAGAAAAGCAAAAATAAAGGCTGCAAAGTGTCGAATCCATAAGACAATGTATCCTTCGGATGCTGGTTCGATTGATAAGATTGAACAATGTCCCGTTGAACATGTAAATGGTGGAAAGAAAAGGAGAAGGAAAATGAAAGTTGATGTTGATTGGGAAGATTTCATTATTGAAACCCTTCTCCTTCATCAGGTAGAAGAAGAGGAGATAGAGAAGGGGTATTATAAAGCGCTGTTGGACTTGCATGTTTTCAACTATTGAAGATATAACTGGTCAGTTTAGACCATAATTTTGATTTATGTAAACAACATTCACAGACAAAAAACTTGACCTTTCTTTTTGACTGATTCCGCGAGAGAATAGGAGCTATTTTTGTTAAACTTTTCGCTCTGTAAATTTGCATGAATTCCATAATTTGATATAAAAGGGGGAAGTATAGTAGTTGAATATAAATGAACAAATTATGTTTCTTCTGTGTCTATCTTGATTTTCTGCTCTCTTAACTCCATCATGTCATCTATGCCGTATATTTTCTTTGTATTCTCTGTATATGTTCTGACTTTAATAACTCTGGCTTTTCCTTTCTTTTCTGGGAAGAGAAGTTCTGTTTCTCCCAGTAAACCATTGGACATTTGTATAAAGACAGTCTTGGCTTTTTAATGCTTCTATAAGAGAAAGAGCTAAGAAGGGGATCTTTGATTTACTAAAGGAAGCAAATGCTGAATTGTTCATCACTATATGCTGAGTTTTTATACACCCCACCCTAGTTCGTGTATATATAAGTATCTTCCGACTAACTTGTGCAGCATTGAATAAATGTGTCAATACTTGAATTATCTAAAGCTTGAGCTAGTTCTGATTGATGGTTGAAACCATCTTTCCTACTTTGATTTGGGAAATTGTCAAATAATTGACTGGCACTTTTGATAACTAAGAAATAAGTTTACTCCAGTTATTCTTTTTGTTAAGATTTTAAATTAAAAAAAAATAAAACTTGATATAGTTGGAAATATTAAAACCAGGAAGGGTTTGAGGAGGAGGTAGTTTAAAATTTCATTATTAAGTGTATAGATTTTGAGTCATTTTCTTTTGTTTTCTTGTCACAACCTTGACATGAATAGCAACTTTGCTCAAATTATATTTAAAGTTAGTTTTAAGCAAGTATATTTTCTTAAACAACCTCAATACATTTTCTTCTCTTGAATCAGCTTACTTCCTAATAGTCAATTAATTAAAAATATGAAAAGATTGAATACTCATTGTGTGTTTGAAATGAGTATCTGTTACATCAAAACATTGCTATGTATTCTCCTTGCCTCAGAATATGTGATATGTCATGTATACTTGCGCTGATTCATGGTCATCCTGATTAAATTCTCAAGGTATATCAAATTCGTATTACTTCCTGAGTGCTGAGATGTAGAGCAAGGGGATACCAGGCATCAGGATGATGCAACGTGTAAGGAATTGCGATAAAGTAGTTCTAAACTGGAGGTAGAATTCCCTGCATAACAGAGTCTGGTATCACATAGAATTGAAATGTGACTCCACTCACATAAATCGTTGTGTATACTGGTTGTTTAACACCAGCTTTTAGCAGACCTGACTCGCTCTATGCTGGGACATGACATCTTCATACCATGTAACCTTAGCAGCATGAGTTGACTCCTCCATTATTCTAAACTGTGAATGTAAATACATCATCAGTCCAAGTCTTTACTCTGATAATGAGCTTGGCTTGCCAGTTGTGATTTGGTTTATTCCTTCCATAGTCCCACAGTTGAACATGCCCAACAAGATGCTACTGTTTTTGAAAGAGTTAGTTATGGAGTTAGAGAATATACACATTTAGTTAGATTTTGGTAAAGGTAAAAGTAGCTAAGTTAAATGAGAGATTCTTTTCTTGCTAAAATACAGCATATCTGTCTTAAATTGCATTACTGTTCTGTTTCTCCTCCAACCGGTGTTATAAAAACTACAGTACCATTTCTGTACTTGAATGATGTTGATGTTTATGAATTTTAATAAGGCGGGGCTGTATTTCCGTCATGACAAGCTTAAAACTCATTCGTTTGATCAGCAAATTTATCGATACCACGATTGTGAAGCTAGAGTCCCATCATTGTGAAAAAATAAACAGATTTTACATTCTCTTTTGTTTTGTTTTGTTTTGCGTTTTCTAGTGTTAGCTTTGTCGACACACCCATAATAAGCTATGAGCACCGCTCATGTTTCTCAGACATCAATGCCCTCATTCAAGATAGGTAATGCAGCTAGCTAGAGAAGCCCACATCAAGAACTTTACAATGAAAATTCAAAGCCACTGTTTGGAAGGGATGGTAATATATATGTTTTATTCTTATTTGAAAAGTTGTGGATGATAAATCTCTTGATATCTTCAAAGTGACTGAGGTACTTATTGTTATAGACTCACTCACTTCCCGAAAGTACTTCCTAGGACCTGTTAGGGTATGAACTGTAGCTGTGCCTGTTGCACTATTAAACTTCATATATATTAGTGTTGCTTTTGTAATTTCTGTTGAGCTTGCTGTTTTCCACTGTTTTTTACATGAGTAAAGATAATTAGGTTTTATCATATCTCAAAATGATTTGGTCTATTTTATTTGTCTGTAGCAGCCATTCTCCTGCCTTATTCGGAGCAGTTTTTTCCATAAGCTTATGCCTCTACTAAATAGAAGCCACTATTTGATCGTGAAAAAGATCTCTTACTATAACTGGTTGCTTCAAGCACCTGCAATAACCAGTGCATAGGTATTGATTTTCATGCAAAATTTCTTAGTGTCAAAATCTGTTTAAAGCTCCCACTGCCATGAATTTGTATTTAGTCGATCCTTAATCTGTTGCTAGCTCTGAACTAACCTTCCACTTGCCAGTATGTCTTAACCTGAGTATCGGCAAGATAAGTATCTCACAGTCAACAGGTTATCAAAAAAAAGAAAAGAAAAGAAAAGAAAGAAAAGTATCGCGTAGTCAACATGCCCTTAGGGCTTTGGTCTAGTGGTAAGAGCGCATCATGTGATGTATGGGTTAGGCGCATATCATGGGTTCCAACCCTGCCGTAGATAGCCTGGTATTTAAGTGGAGAAGGGTAGAGGGGCGAGTTCATTGTCTGCCTGGTTTTGAACCGGTGCGCCACTAGCTCCCGGTGATTTCTCAATTATCCAAAAAACAAAAAATAAAGAAAAGGAAGAAGTATCTCACTTTCAATATACAGTCATGTCCTTCAAATTTCTGAGTTTTGTCATAGGATTTGGAAGCATGCATAAGAATAGATTTTTGTTGTCGAGTTGCAATTATTCATTTTAATCTTTATTTTTATTATCAATAGAAGGTTAACCTAAGCGTTCGGAGCCTGGGTGGAAATCGGGAAAAAAGAGAGTAAATTCTTGTTAGTCCTAAGTTTCTGGAGTAAATATCTTATGTATGCTCTCATCTTTCGTTGTTCATTTCAGGAGAGATTGACTGTTCCATACGCTATGTTGCATATAATATGTTGATTTTTAAGCCTCTGTGCTGCCATTATGTTCGTTTTGAGACCCTGTATTTTTATTTCTCTCGAGTCTCATTATAGTTTCTCTAGATAAGCTAGTCAAAGCCAGTTTTGGTTCTAGTGTTTCACTTTTCATTTGAAGTTCTCTTGCTGATTGATATGAAATTTTTTCCGCTGAGTTGGTGACACATACTTTGGCATAGCAGAGAACTAGTATCTATTTGTTTCTGTAATTTGCTTTATTAGATTTAAAATGGGCGGCATTTGCTTTTTATCCCCCAAAAAAAAAATGGGCGGCATTTGCTAGAATACGACAGTTTCTGTGGAGATAATGACAAAGTAAGTGTTTTCTTACCGATCACTTTTCTGTAGGCTGTAGCATGAGATATTTTGGTTTTTCTTGATTTCGATAAGATGAGAGATCATTATCAAATAGATTTTTATAGGATAACAGATTTTGGTTTCTTGTTTTAATTCATAGCTGTAGTATGATTAATTATGCTGATTTAATCCTTAGCTGTAGTATGATTATTTCTGTTATCAAGTGTTTGAAGCATCTGCAATGATCAACACCAGTTATTTTTTTAGCTTTAGTTATTCAGCAAGCACGATTTTAGTTTGACAAATTGTTTGTCAACGGCAGGATGCATGACGAGAATGAACGATAAGAATATCTCTTCCTCCTTTTAGCAAGGTTACCTTATGCTGAAATAATTCGTTACTTTCTGTTTATATCTAGAATTCTTCTTTCACTTTGTGTAACTTTATGTGATTTTCAGCTCAAAGACTGGACAGAAATGAATGTTGCATGGTAATACAGGATGTCTCTTTCATCATTCCTTTCTTGAAAAAGCATCTAAAGACAAATTCTTATTTGGCTCAACGTGGAGCTGACCGACAAACAGGTTCAGGCGTAGGAAGGAAGCAAACATTACAGAAAAACATATAAATCTAAAGATATGCCAGGTTGTTGGTGGATCAGAAGATAGGCTTTCTCCCCTTACTGTCCAGCGGCAAAAGCCTCAACTGGGAAAGTTTTCGTGATTCCAGCGAGACTCTTGAAGTGAATCTTGCCAGTAGGAGTATCCACTGTGATGTCACCGACTGGCGGCCATAGCATCAGCTCCTTAGCCTTAACTCCCTTGAGTTTCTTGATCCGCTTCTTCTCAACGTATCCTGTTATTTCGGTACCATAACTCACCAGTTTACTTATCATCTTGAAGTTATGCTCAACTTTTTTCTGCTGCAGGATCCACATGTATCCGGTGGTTTTAGCGAATCCGACTTCGATTACTTCAGCTAGAGGGAGAAGCCCTGCTGGAAGTTCATATTCTTCAAGAAGGGAAAGCGCCATTTTCAAACCTTCCTCATGACCCTTCTTCACAATTGCTCCTTCCTTTTCTGCCATGGATTTCCTCACTTTTAAGTTCTTTAGGAATTGATTTTTCTTGCTGTTTTTGGTTATCTGTTTGAGGGAAAACTGAATTTATAAAATGGTGATTGTATGTAAGAGACAAAACTTAATGGAGAAATCAAAGATATGAACATTGTATTAGCCACCAAAGCTGCTGGTTTTTACTTCTTGCCGGTGCATTGTTCCAAGAATAAGATGCCAATTCCAGTTCAATTTATATAGGTTTGTTCATGGATTTGTGACATAGTTAAACCATGAAAATTAAGGGTCCCTTGGATTATAAAAGTAGACCCCCCACTTAAGGGTGGGGCCCATTGGTCAATAAAGTAGGAGCAGTATCATGAGGTCTCGGGTTTAAATTTTAGAGGAAGAAAAAAATGTTAGGTGATTTTTTCTCATTTGCCTAAACCTTGGTAAGCAGAGTTACTTGCTATATATGCTGGTGGGAGGTAGTAGATACCGGGTGGAATAATTGAGGTGTATGCAAGATGGTCCAGACATTATTGTCATTAAGGAGAAAAATAGTATACCCAACTTAAATATTAATGTCATGTTGGTTAGTTAGAATTAGTTAATTTGAGGGGGGAAGAGGGGGAGGGAATTTAAAAAGGGTGATACGACTCAAGTTTGTAATAGCAATATTACCAAAAACATTTGCAGCCTATGAGACGTAATTTAGAATCACATCTTGAATTTATCTCTGATAACCAATATAATGACTTATTAAGAATTATGGTCTTTCATTAGCATTAATTTTGAGCAAATATCATTTGTAGCCGGTCGGTGCAAACTATTATCATCTCCTAGTCATGAGTTGATCTATACAATTTATAACCCCAAACAAATTATAATGACTAGCCTAAATATGAGATTAGAGGAACTCTCCCGGTACCTATCCTCCATTTTTCTATAATATTGATTCAGAATCAATCAAATCTCCCGAATATAACTTAAACCCACAGATCAATCCGTTTATAGCCAACAACAATAAATTAGTTAAAAGCTTGAATTTGCTTCAGTAACATTCTAGGGCTGCACTTTCAGTTAGTAGAAAAAGGTCCACTAATTCATACATCTTATATGATGATATATATTCAGGTCTTGGTTGAGATCCAAAAAAATGGAAGTCAAACCAATCTGGAATTTTCTAAAATGGACCACAAGCTTACACCAAGAATGCAAGTTTCATATGTGGTCACACTCTCACCTCTCTAGCTGGAAACCAGACATTTTATTTCAGCTGGCAATGATTTTCATGTTCATGGTCTATATTGTTTTTTTTAAACCCCTCCCAAATTAGGAGAATCTATAGTGTTTCCACACTTCCCCTCTACTGTGACTCGAACCCAAGACCTAACGGTCGTAGGTAGAGGTACTTTTACCAATTGAGCAAGCCTCACTTATCTATGTTCATGGTCTGTATATTTGAAACTTTTACTACTTTAAGTCTTACCTCGGCAACATATATAGTTGTTTGTTGGTCTGAGACTTTAATGGCCTTTTAATTTCTACATTTTGTGGTCACTGGTCATGGAAATCATTTAACTTCTACATGTAGAATTTAGAAAAATCAAAATTAAAAGAGAACAACCGGTAGAGAGTTCAATACTTCAATATATTTCAGCATTTTGGGAAGTGAACAATTATGCGCGAGCTTGTTGTATGAGTTGTTTTCATATCTGCATCTGTTTTAATGCAGAAATAACAACAAATCCGTCAGCCAGGTTCACTTTATATATACAAAATTTGTACATTGTAGAACGGTCTATACACTTTGGATATACAAAAGCGTTCGGGATACATTAATGATATATTATGGATACATTGCAAGAATACACTCTATATACAAATGTTATGCAATGTATATACGAAATAGACTGCCACTATACAAAAAATATACTAAAATAGACTGTCACTATACAATTTATATACAATAGACTGTCACTATACAAAAATATACTAAATAGACTGCTACTATCCAATTTATATACACTACATTGTCATTATACAAAATATATACAAAATAGACTGTCACCATACAAAATATATACTAAATAGACTGTCATTATACAAAATAGACTGTCACTATACAAAAAATATATAAAATAGACATTTCGTGCTATTAGATGTAATATGTTTGGGCCGAAGGGCCATTTCGTGTAAGTAAAAAAAAACATGGGTTATTAAAATTTTGAGGGGCTATAGAGGGTAGTTATTTTAGTAGCTGAAGCGAATAAGCTCATGTTAAGTTTTACGCAATATTTTACTCAATTTTCTAACTAAAATAAAAATGAAATAGACAGATAAAAAAAACTTTTCATTGATCCAATTGTAACCACCCCCAAAAAAAAGTTTTAAGAAGTCTTGAATTGATTGTGATTTTCCATTTAACATATTTAACCAATCACATTTGACCAAAATAAAGTTTGGACGACGTGGGACAAGACTATAGTCAATCTTGACCAAATTATCCATTTTGACACCTTTCGACCTTTTAAACAACTTATATAACGTATGTGGAAAAATAGAGAATAAAGACTTAGGTTATTAGATGTTGAATCTTCTTGGTTTCTTCAGGTCTTTAATTTTTTTATTTTTAATCTCTTTGATGAATTTTCTGTTTCCGTAAATGCTGATACGATTATTGGTGACCCTTAATTGTGCTATTGTTTCATCAAAATTTATTTTTGTTGTTGAATTTATTTGGAAAAGAAATTGAGCGTCCGAGCTAAACTTTAGTAAGATTCCACTAATATACCCTTGATTTTTCTATAGATGAGTGAAAATAGGAGGAACTTCTATTTCTTTTCCATTAAACAAAAAGAAAATAAAAGGATTAATTTTATCAATTAAGTAAAAATTAAAAAAAAGAAAAATGTAACCACAGAAATACCAAAAGAACAAGATAACCTCACAATAATAACTGAAAATGCAAAATATAAACCATCCTCTCAATTACAAATTTCATCACTTTCCTCTAAATAAAAATACAGGAACTCTCCTTGTAGATTTTATTAACTTTTATCATTTGCAATCTACAGCAAGAAAAAAGAAAAATGACAAAATCAGGTGCAATTATTCTAATTGCCAGTGCTATTTGTTTGTTTTCCCTTATTGGGATAACTCAGGCTCAAGCTCAGGCTCAGTTTCATGTGGAAGGAAAAGTTTATTGTGATTTTTGCCGTGCTCTCTTCGAAAACCGGCTCAGTAAGCCAATGCCAGGTATTTATTATTTTTCTTTTTTCCATTTTATATGTAAACAGTTTTTTAAAAGTTATGAAAACTGAAAATAATAAAATAAAAAAAGAATGATGTTTTATTCTTTGTTTTTTTTTGTTTTTAATTTTATAGTGCAACTTAGATAGGAGGATTTTTTTAGAATCAAGCTTATTATTATGCATCTAAAAGGAAAAAATAAAATAAAATTTCGAACCTGGAGACAGAACAACAATAAAATAATACTCCCTCCGCTCCACAATAAGTGATTTTTTGGCTCTTTTTTTGTGGTCCAAAATAAATGATTTTTTTCAGATTTCAAGAATGAATTAATTATTTTTTTCCCACATTGTCCTTGGAGTAAATAGTGAAAAGAGCTAATTAATGTTAAAAAGTGAATTTCTTAATCTGTGTGAAAAGAGCCAAAAAATCACTTATTGTGGACATGAGAAAGTAATAGATACAGAAGTTGCCATTAATAAGGTAGGGTCATCGATCAAATCATCTCATAATTTGTGACGTTAATTAGTAAGTGGCTAAAAGAGGCGGATGGAGCATGAATTTAATGAGCTCAGCTAAATTCTAACATATATTTTAAACGCAGACTATAGATATATATATGTAAAAATTTACTAATATTCAGCAACACTAATTTATTTCAAAATTTTAAAAGTGTAACGAGTTCAATAATAAAAACTTAAAAGATTAAATCCATAAAGATTAAATCTTGAATCTTGTAAAAGTATTTACATGCATGTATGCAGGCGCGGAGGTGCGGTTGCAATGCAGAAACAGCACAGACGACAGTGTCACCTTGACGGTTGAGGGTCAAACCGACAAGAACGGCGTCTACAGCCTCCTCGTGGAACGCGACCACGAGGACGAGATCTGCGAGATGATATTAATGAAGAGCAGCAAGGAAGATTGCTCTGAGATCCCAAATGAAGGCCATGCAAAAGAATCTGCAAGAATTACTATCACTAGCAATAATGGCATGGCTGAGACGATTCGTCACGCTAACCCTTTATTTTTTGTGAAGAAAGAAGCTGCCCCTGAGTGTGCTGAAGTCTTTAAAGAACTTGAATTGTTGCCTGAAGAAATTGATCAAGCTTAAGTTTACTGAATTAATTAACAATTTCCCCATGTTAATTTTTTTTTAATGTAATTGTTAATATAACATATAAATTATTTCTAGGACTTGCACATATGCACGTTCTAAGAGAAGATTTTAGTATATGTTGTTTTAATGTCAATTTGGATCCGGAGTTATATGCCTTAACATTGTAGATTGAGAGCTTTAATGTGTAGAGATCTCAATTTATGTAATACAAAAGCAAACGAAATAATAAAATTTTGTATGTTAACTTCCCTTTTAAATGTTGTAATATTAGTTTTTTTTAAAACACAAAATACATTGGATTGGTTTATGTTCGATCTACTACATCTATCATTTTGACTGATACAATTATTTCTACTACATCTTAAGCTTGCGATCCACATGATTGATTAGGATATAATCATGGGACATTATGAATAATTTATAAGTAGATTAATTATTTCCTATTCCATGTCAAATAATAATGATTTTGACAAAATAAATGTGTTAACAAAAAGATTAAAGTTTATGAAAAACAAGAAACATTTTTTTTTTCAAATTCTCTTTAACTTCAATTAACAACAACAACAACATACCCAGTCTTATCCCACACCGTGGAGTCTGGGAAGGGTAGTGTGTACGCAGACCTTACCCCTACCTTGTAAGGATAGAGAGGCTATTTCCAATAGACCCTCGGCTCAGGAAAGCATAAGCACTACACTAATAGAAATTAATTAAGTGAATATTAATTAAGTGAGATGTCTACAGGAGATAAAAAGATTGTCTAGATAAATATTCTCATGATTGACACTATTAAATATCTTTCTTAAATTTTCTTTCTTTCAATTCTCCTCATGACCGGCAGTCTTCTCGGTTAGAACTCGTTGCACAGGGTTTGCCTAGCACGATTTACATCTTTTATGTAGTCTGTGAGATATTGCACAGTGAACAAGTTATCCAGTTCGCAACCGAAGAATCCTAGGGATTTTTCAGAAAAAAATAAATATCTTTCTTAAGAGACGGGGAAAATTGAAATATGGATAACAAGACAGTCTATAGATACATACGTACAATCTACAAAGAGAAGTCAGCATGCAAATATTTCTTCTTTCAACTAAATTTTTTTAATTTCCAAATAAATTAATTAATTCGCATGCACTACAGTCTACATGACAAATAGTAATCAAGAAGATTGACTATCGGAGGTGACGTTCCTCCTCCTCTTGGCCGGAAAAAGATGCCGGAATTCATCTTGCTCCGCCGCATGCCACTCCTTCACGGCCAACATCCGGCTATCATCAAAGTCAAGCTCATGAATCCCATAATTATTAGAATTAGTTTCAAAGAAGCAACTACCCGATAACCCTAATATCCCGGCCGCACCACCGCTAGGCGGCGGCGGCAGCTTATTTTTCCGGCGGCCAGCACCGACGTCGACGTTCCGGAGGGCACCACCGGCCGTCCAATATCTTTGACAACCTTTGCAAAACTGTCTTGGTTGGTTAACATTATAGTTATTGAAATAACAAAACTTGGTTTCTATACTTTTACATCTAGGGCAAGGAATAATCTTGTCTGGCCTTTTATTCTCAAGTTGATCATAATCATCATCATTTTTGCTTGATATTTGATCATTTTCTTCTTCTTTTTCTTTCACTTCTATTGTTGTTCCAAACAACTTGATGCCCGGCGTCCTTATTACCATAAGAGAAAACAGGACAAACTTTCCGTAAAGACTTAACGAGAGGCTGAATTCAAATACACTCAAAATCCACAAAAAAAGAAGTGAACGCTTTGCTGAGGAACAAAGTTTGCGCTTAGAAAAGAAATATAGGTGTGGGTTAGGACTTTCTTGAACTTCAGCCAGTTTCCCTAAATTAATTTCTTTTTGTTTTTATATATATATATATATATATATATATATATATATATGGGAAAGGTTATGGCGTTATATACGCACCACCACGAAAAAAAATTGCAAAAGAAGTTTGAGCAATTATTATAAATCTATATATAGTATTTATTATAATTTTGATAAAATTTTATATGTAAATTTATATTATACATAAAAAATACTAGTAATTCAGATAAACAGTAATTGGCATAAAATGTTGAAGCTGAACTTTTTGTCCACATCATTACTCCACGTCATCTTGTTGCACTAAAGTCTCTCCTTGTAGTGGGCCCAGAAAGAGGTAGGTTGCCTACTCAATAGTATATTTTTCCAAAAGTGGCTAATAAGCTATCATAAAGATAAGGGATGAAGGAAATATTTTGTTTTAATATCAAATCAAATTAATTAGCTTTAATCTAAAGATTTCACGAGGACTGAGATTATGTTGATAAACTTTACACATCATAGTTTTAATATCTTAATCCTCAAGAGGGAAGCTCCAAAATTAGTACTCCCTCCATTTCAATTTAGATGAAATAGTTTGACTCGATACGGAATTTAAGAAAAAATAAGAAGATTTTTGAAACTTGTGGTCTTAAAAGTTTAAGGGGTAAAAATTTTGTGGGGTCATGATATTTGTGTGGTTATAAAAGATTCTTATTAAGGATAAAATTGGTAAAATGAAGAGTTTAAAATTGAATTATTTAAATGTGTCATTTATTGTGGAACAGATTAAAAAGAAAAGTACCTCATCTAATTTGAAACGGAGGGAGTATTAACTAATTTAAGTTTTACGCACCGATGCTTTAAATTATTACAATAACAACAATAACAAATCCAATATAGTCTCACAAGTAGGGTTTAGGAAAGGAAGATAGTACGCAAACCTTACTCCTATAGTAAATGTAGAGAGTTTGTTTCCAGTAGACCCTCGACACGAAGAAAAATAAGAAAAAATACTTTTAAAAAATGGCATAATTAATTTAATTTAACCAGTTTATTATGTTAGCCATCTTCTTTGTAGGTGATGCAGAAATTTACTTGCAATATAAAAATACACATTTACATAAAATTTGAACTCCTTATTACTATATGTACGTGAGATTTATTGTATACTGACAATATAAAAATGCATTTAAACTATTCAGTGTTTTTACCCAATTATACTATATTAGAAACTTAATTACCTATCTTCTCTATATTTTGTAGTTTTTAATAAGTATTTAGGTTTTTCTTACAAATTATGTAGATTGCTCCTTAAAATGCTCCCACCCCATTATTAGTGTCTTCAATTAAGATATTCAATTACATCATTTTCTTTTTTTCCCCTCTCCTCTTCTCTCTCCTTTTCCTTTTTACATCAAAATCCCTTAATTTATGCTTAGAATCTCCATCTTCATTTTTCCACCATTGCCGATAACTTTATATTATTAAAAAAATCATCAATTGTATCGTTCTTTTGCTAGGAGATTGGATAACACTGAAAATGAAGAAATATTCAGGAATTGTATAATAATTGTATGATAACTGTATCATAATTGTATTTGAATTATATCAGATACATCAATGCCTAAAACATAATTGTATCATATTTGTCTCACAATTGTATCTGACTTGTATATGACACATTAATACCCAAAATAATACCCGATACAATACTAATAAATTAATATATATTTGTGTTACAAATTGTGAAATTCGTCACGAACTCATAACTGCTCGTAACAATATACAATGAATATACAAATATCATACATTTATAATACAATTCATTCAACAATTATGATACATATACAATTATAATATATTCGTGATACATTTCTGAAAAATTGTGATACAATTATGTTCTTTATATTCTTCAAGTTTCAATCACAACTCTACACTAAAAATCTAATAGAATCATACTATAATTATATTAGTATTATATCAAGTATTATTTTGGGTATTGATGTATCATATACAAGTCACATACAATAAAGATTTTCGAAAGAAAGAAAACAAGATTCAAAACTTACCCACAACTTGATTCTAGAGAAGTATTCTGAATTTCGTCTGCAATGTATCAATAAGAAAGAGAAATTTTGGGTGATTAGTAAGAAAGAGAAAAATTGGGTTTGAAAAGCTTTGGAAAGGGGAAAAGGGAAAGAATCGATAATTTTGGGGGATAACAGTGGATATAAGAAATTAAGAGAGATTTTGGGTGATTATTAAGAGAGAAAATATTTTTTAAATCCTTTGGAAAAGGAACATAATCTTAAATGTAGGGATTATCGGAAATGGGGGCGGGTGTCATGTAAATGATAGGCTAAATTTAAGGGATCTTGATTTTTTTTTCTTTTTTATGATTTTGTATATAACTTGTAAATATAGATATATAAAGTAATTAACAAGGAACCTAAATAAAGGTGATAAATAAGTTTCTATTATAGTATAGCTAGGTAAAAATCCCTTTAATTAGTTGTATAACAGGCTTCTTATTGTCTTTTTCAAGTTATCAACGCACTCAATTCTTACTACAAACAATTACGCGCAATTAGCTTTTAAATGAATTAAAAGTGTAAAAAATATTTACATGCATACTTTAATAAAACCAGTCCTATTTTTTTTGTTCCTTAAAAGAAAATAAAATAAATCTTGAGTTTACCTTCACCTGTGAAAATCAATAAGATAACTGGAGTTAGAGAAAACCATATAGAGAAAGGTTTTTCTCTCTTAATAAAGAGAAAGGTTCTTTTTCTCGAGAAAAGTTAGTAAGTAGTCGAACATGTTAAGTTATATTCTAAAGTTTCAATGATGACAATGTTCACTTACCTTAGTTTACAGGAATCGAAATCATCAAAAGGAAAGAATACTAATGAGAAGCTGTCAAAAGATGTGATTGCTGAATTAATGGACAAGAAGAAGGAATCAAATTTTAGCACATCCATTCGGCCTCAATCAAAGGAAATCAGATTACAAATCAAGGAGCTATTGCCAACAAATATTCAATATCCTTAATTAAGCTCAATCGTAGGCTTGAATGTCTCCTCAATGTAAGCATGTGACAAGGAAAGTCACGATCGAATCTGGTCCCTCCCAAGAGCAGGATTCGAAAAGGCACCCCTTGGGTCAAATCCCTTTGAAGATTTCGTGCCCCTATTTTCAGTCAAGGCTCAATGGCTCTCTTCTCTCCTATAAGAAGTCTGCTAAGATCAAATGGAAGATTTGCGCAACTACACACATTATTTTCTAAATCTCTCTACTTCTTCGCCCAAACACTGTAATCCTCAATTTATCAATGTCTCAAAAGATAGGAAAAATTAGAATACAAAAGAGAGTTGTGTCATTATTCAAAATTTATTGTTGCTATACTTCGTTGGTGGTGAACGAATCAAAACCATCTGTATTGTAATACTTTCAAGATCTAAAGGGAACCCTTGTGATCCAAGAAAAATTGGATGTAAGTACCACACCGATACCGAACCAGTATAAAATCGCTGTGTGTTATTCTCTCTACATTTACTATTATCTTATATTCTGCTCTTAATTTAGTCAACTAAAATCATCGTTAGTCGACTATTTTTTTAATAGACCACAATCCACCCCTCTCTTGTACCTTCAATTGGTATCGGAGTAAGGCTCACAATCTCTGCGTAACAGCTGGTGAGAGAAAGATCATGGGATTTAACACTGTTATTGGTGCACTATTTTAAGAAGGAACCTCTCAGGTTCGACCTCCTTATTTCAACGGACAATATTTTTCTCATTGGAAAGTGCGTATGGAAACATACACGATGTCATATGACATTAAAGTTTGGCGTGTGATAAAAAAGAAAAATCTTTCAATCCTACCAAAGAAGGATGCAAATGGTCAAGTCATCATATCAACTGATCCTCTTGACTTAGATGACTACACTGATGGACAAGCTGCTGTCATAACTGTAAATGCCAAAGTAAAAAATCTACTGTACAATGCTATCAGTGGAGAAGAGTATAAAAATATATCAAGTTGTGAAACAACCAAAGAAATATGAGACAAACTGGAGGTCACGTACGAAGGAACCAACAAAGTAAAAGAAAAAAGGATCAATCTTTTCGTTCGAGACTACGAGCTATTTCAAATGAAGGATGGAGAATCAGTGGAAGAGATGTTCTCCAAGTTCAGTAAAATTCTTGGAGATCTAAAGTCTTTTGGCAGACCTGTCAAAAGTGGTGAACAGGTTAGAAAAATTCTCAGGAGTTTACCTACTATTTGGCAGCCAAAAGTCATCGCTTTAGAATATCAGGATCTTGACAAAATTTTCTATGATGAACTCAGAGGTGATCTAATTGTTTTTGAGAAAACTCACTTGGATAGACAAATTCAAGAAAAGAAGAAAACTGTTGCCTTTAAGGCAACTGTGGCTGAACTAGAAAATGAAGAAGAAGAAGGAGGAAAACAAGATGAAAACATTGCCATGCTCTCTCAAATTGTAACAAGCATGATGAGGAAAAACAGAAATAGCAGAAGAGGGAAGCCTGACTTTAGGAAAGGAAGGATAAACAATGAAACTGATAAAAATGATGGAAGGTGCTACGAATGTGGAAAGTTTGGTCATATTCAAGCTGATTGTCCTGAACCAAAGAAGAAACTCAGCAGAAACATGCAAAAGAAGAAATCCTTCGGAGCATGGAGTAATGAAAAAGAGTCTAATTATGAGGAAGTTTCTAATATATGTTTCACGGCTATAAATGAAAATGAAGATTCAGGGGAGCTTGGACTAATGGCAGATGGAGATGATGAGGAAGACAACTCAAGAGAACTTGGCCTTATGGCAGACGAAGGAACTAGTGAGGTACGTCTTCCCACATGCCCTAATTGTTATGAACTTCAAGAATTTGTTGATATTGCTCTTGCAGATATCGAAAAAATTGTGAATGAACTTAGAAAGATCAAGAGAGAAAAGAAAGACTGGGCCTTGAAACTGGAAGTATGTGAAATTGAGCGTGATATGCTACAGGATGAAGTTAATGAGCTTCAACTTCAATTGAATGGATTGCAAAAATCCACCAGTCACAGCTCAGTCAAATCAAATCAGACTACTCATCACAAACAAAAATTTCTTGCTTGTTCCTTTTTTGGTAAAAATTACCATAATACTAACCAATGCAGGAACATAATTAGAGCAAAAAAAGGTTCTGGAAACTCTACTAGTCCACCATATTTTTATTGTGGTAAAAGGGGTCATACCTCTAATCGTTGCAGGTTCAAGGATAGCAGGAGATGGGTCTGGAGACCTAAATCTTCAAATCAAGCTAACACTCAGCATTCTAACCATTCAGGACCCAAGCAGGCTTGGGTACCTAAAAACAAGTAACTTTGTTTTGCAGGAACACCGCAAGAAGAATCGAAAAAGAAAATGGTATCTTGACAGCGCGTGTTCCAGGCATATGATTGGTGACAAATAATTTTTCAAATCAGTCACCAAACTAGATGGAGGAACAATTACATTTGGAGACAAATCCAAAGGAAATGTAATTGGTGTTGGAAAAGTTCCTCTGAGCTCAACATGTGATGTAGATGAAGTCTACCTGGTTGATGAACTCGGCTATAATCTTCTCAGCATTAGTCAATTATGTGACAATGACTATGAGGTCCATTTTAAGAAACATGGCTGGTTTATAGAAGATGAATCAGGTAAAATCATTCTTTCTGGCAATAGAGACAAAAATGTCTACATTATTAGCAATTTAGATAATCTTGGAGATCAAATTTGTCTTACTTCCATGATTGATGATCCCTGGGTCTGGCATAGAAAACTTGGTCATGCCAGAATGCATACTATTCAAAAGCTTTCTAAACATGATGTTGTAATCGGTCTTCCAAAACTAGATTTTTCAAAGGATCATATCTGTGATGCATGTCAACTAGGAAAATAAACTCGCTCTTCTTTCAAAATTAAAAACATTGTTTCCACCTCCAAACCTCTTTAATTATTGCATATGGATTTATTTGGTCCAACTAGAACTGCTAGCATAGGTGGTAGGAAATATGCTTTTATCATTGTAGATGATTTCTCTAGATTTACCTGGGTTATGTTTCTAAGTCACAAAGATGATGCTCTAAAGATTTTTGAAGTTTTCTGTAAGAAAGTTCAATGAGAAAAGAGATACTACATATCTACTATCAGGAGTGATCATGGAGGAGAATTTGAAAGCAGAGCTTTTGAAATTTTTTGCAACGATTAAGGAATCTATCACAACTTCTCTTCACCAAGATCACCGCAGCAAAATGGAGTAGTATAGCGTAAAAATAGAACTTTACAAGACATGGCAAGAACTATGATTGTGGAAAATTCCTTACCTCATCACTTCTGGGAAGAAGCTGTGAGTACAAAATGCCACATCATCAACAGGTATTTGATTCGACCAATCCTCAAAAAGACTCCTTATGAACTATGGAACGGTAATAAATCCAATATCAGCTACTTTCACCCTTTTGGATGCAAATGCTTTATCCACAATAATAGAAAGGACAATTTAGGTAAGTTTGATCCTAAGAGTGATGAAGGTATATTTCTTGGATACTCTCCTTTAAGTAGAGCATATAGAGTTTACAATAAAAGAACTTTATGCATCGAAGAATCAATTCATGTTGTTTTTGTTGATACTAACCCTCGCCCAAGGAATGAAAATATTTCTGAAGATGAGGAAATCTCTTTTGTCCCTAAATCTGTTATTGTAGGAAAGGATCATCAAAGTGAGCCAGCTGTTCAACAGACTCAACCAGCTAAAGAGCCTGTAGAAAATCTCGAACTATCTCCAACAGATCAATCGACTAATGTAGAAAGAGAACCTTCCTCAAACACTCCAAATGAATAGAAAAGTGAACCTGGCTATCCTCACAAATTCATTATAAGAGATCCACATGAAGGAATCACTACAAGAAGGTCACAGAAGAACAAATCTCATGTGGCTCTTATTTCTCAACTTGAGCCAAAGAAAGTGGATGAAGCTCTCAAAGATACTCACTGGATAAGTGCTATGAAAGAGGAACTAGATCAATTTGAAAGAAATAAAGTATGGGAATTAGTTCCAAGACCTTCAAACTCATCCATCATTGGAACTAAGTGGGTATTCAGAAATAAATTGAATAAATCAGGTCAAGTAGTTCGAAATAAAGCAAGATTGGTTGCTCAAGGATACTCTCAGCAAGAAGGAATCGACTATGATAAAACCTTTGCACCTGTAGCAAGATTCGAATCCATATGAATATTACTTGCTTTCGCTGCTCACAAAGGATTCAATCTATTTCAAATGGATGTTAAAAGTGCGTTCCTAAATGGCCACATCTCTGAAGAAGTATATGTGAAGAAACCACCAGGATTTGCAAACGTCACCTTTCCTGATCATGTATACAAGCTGACTAAAGCTTTGTATGGTCTCAAACAAGCTCCTCATGCCTGGTATGAAAGGTTAAGCTCTTTTCTTCTAAATCAAGGGTTCAAAAGAGGTAATATCGATACAACCCTTTTTATTAAGCATTCTAGTTCAGGTAATCATATTACTCAAATTTATGTTGATGATATTATTTTTGGTACTCCTAACTCTGTTCTAAGAATTTGCTCTTTCCATGAAAGGAGAATTTGAAATAAGCATGATGGGAGAACTGGCATTCTTTCTCGGACTTCAAATCAAACAGTCGCCTAAAGGGATTTTCATTAGCCAAACCAAGTACACTAAGGAGCTTATCAAAAAGTTTGGCATAAAAAATGCTAAGTCAATCAGCACTCCAATGAGTCCAACAACAATGCTCGATGAAGACAACAATGGAAAAAAGGTTGATGAAACCATGTATAGAGCAATGATTGGATCCTTATTATATCTCACTGCTAGTCGATCAGATATTATGTTCAGTGCATGAAAGTGTGCAAGATATCAGTCGGCTCCTAAGGAATCCTATCTCACTGCTGTTAAAAAAATTATCAGATATCTAATTGGTACCTCTAAGCTAGGATTATGGTATGATCGTTCTAACAATTTTGCTCTAAGAGTCTTTTTAGATGCAGATTTTGCAGGTGACAATATTGATAGAAAAAGCACAAGTGGCACGTGTCAACTCTTGGGAAATGCATTAGTATCTTGGCATAGCAAGAAACAAAATTGTGTTGCCCTATCAACGACTGAAGCAGGATATTTAGCTGTTGGAAGCTGCTGTACACAAGTTCTATGGATTATGCATCAACTTCTCAATTATGATTTATCTCTTACCTCTACTCCTATATTTTGTGATAATACCAGTGCTATTTGTTTATCAAAAAATTCTGTGCATCATTCTAGAGCAAAGCATATAGAAATTAAGCATCATTTTATCCATGATCATGTTGCTAAAGGTGATATTGTTTCAGCATTTATTAGTACTGATTCTCAACTTGCTGATATTTTTACAAAACCACTTTTGGAAGACAGATTTTGTTTTCTTCGAAAAACGATTGTCATTGTGCCAAATTTGTAAAATAAATCTTTTACCGTGTTCTAAAATATGTTATTTTCTTAAGTATGTGTGGTTTAATTAATTTTCCTGTAAGTGTAATAATTGCTTCTTCTTCAGTACCACCAATCAGTCTCTTCAGAAGCATCACTTCCTTTTGAACCCGCATTTTCTTTAACCAAAGCGACCCTTCGTTTCTCCCAAAAAGTACCGATAAAAACCCTTCCTTCCCTGTTACTCTCTCCATTCTCATCAAAGCAAACACTCTCACCATGGCCCAAAAAAATCCCTCTTATTCCATTGCAACCAGACGCAGTCGAAGATTTCAAAACCCCCTCAACCCTGAAGAACCTGTAGACTTGGAGTCATCTATTGACTCAGATTTCCTCAAAACGGACAATGAGAGTAGTGAATCTTCCTAAAATTCTCCTATTAGCCAGAAAAAAGCAGGCAAAAGACCTATGGAGAAAACCCCCAAAAAGGCTGCATGCAAGAAAGGAAAAGTGGAGAACACGGAATTTGGTCCTGAGGACAAATTAATCTTTTATGGCCCCAGTGAAAAAGTAAGGTTTGAGTCCTACAAGTCAAAATCTATGGCTTATGGATGCTCTGTAAGTCTCTCAATCATGAAGAATATACACTGTGATGTGACTGCTATATTTGATTTTCAGCATCTTTCTTCTCTGTTTGATACCATTGGAAACTCTATTTATGAGGAACCAGTAAGGATGTTTTATGCAAACCTTTTTGTGAATGACAAAGATGATTTGGAATCTATGGTGTTAGGAACTAGAATTGTTTTGGATTCTTATCAATTTGAAAAGATTTTCTGTGCTAAATTTAGTGGGTTTGATGTGTTTGTGCAAAATACGTGGCCAAATGTAACGACCTGGTCGGTCGTTCCGAGAATTGTAGCCCCGTTTTTCCCATTTCTGCTTATTTATGAGGTGTTCAGCTACGTTGAGTTGTATCGAGTTGGTAGGTTTGGGTTCGGAATAGTTTTGGAATGAAATAAACACTTAGTCTCTTAGTTAGGAAGCTAAGTTGGAAAAGTCAACCGAACATTGACTTATGTGTAAACGACCTCGGGTTTGAATTTTAATGGTTCCATTAGCTCCGTTAGGTGATTTTGGACTTAGGAGTTCATCCGGAATATGATTTGGAGGTCCGTGGTGGAATTAGGCTTGAATTGGCGAAAGTTAGAATTTTGGCAATTTTGGTCGGCAGTGGAAAATTAGGTATCGGGGTCGGAATAGAATTTCGAAAGTTGGAGTAGGTTTGTAGTGTCATTTTTTACGTGTGTGCAAAGTTTGAGGTCATTCAAACGTGGTTTGATAGGTTTCGCCGGCATTGGCGAATTTTGGAAGCTTAGAAGTTCTTAGGCTTGAATCCGAGGTTGAATTGGTGTTTTGGTATTGTTTTGGGCATTCCGAAGGTTTGACTAAGTTCGGGTAGTGGTATATGACTTGTTTGAATTATTGGTTGAGGTCCTAAGGGGAATGGGATGATTTCGGATGGGTATCGAGGAGTTTGGAAGTTGGAAAATGCAGCTGGAGCTGCTGTTCTGGTGTGTCCACACCTGCAGATTAGGAACCGCAGGTGCGAGCTTCGCAGGTGCGGGCTTGAGGCGCAGGTGCGCATAGGAACCGCAGGTTCGGCTTGGTCTACGCATCTGCGATGATCGCAGGTACGTGGGAGGCTCGCAGATCCGGAGATGGAGGCTTGGGACTTGGTCGCAGATGCGAAGAGAGGACCGTACCTGCGAGCCCGCAGGTGCGAACGAGGTTGTGTAGGCGCAAAGCTTGGCATTTAAGTGACGTCCGTAGGTGCACACCTGGGACCGCAGGTGCGGCCGCGCAGGTGCGAAGAAGAGGGTCGCAGGTGCGGAACACCTGTGGCAGAACATATAAAAGTAACCCTTCGCGAATGTTTTCCCCTTTCCACTATTGTTGAACAGTTTTGAGCTTTGGGGCAGTGTTTTTCAAGGGAGAATCATGAGACATCAGTAAGGTAAGTCGCATGGGTTTATTTACACACGTTTATGATGTTTTTCCACTGATTAGCCATGAAATTAGTAGGGGTTTAGGGTGAAATTGAGGGAGTTAGGGTTTGAGTTTTGGAGAGTTTTAAATGAGGATTTGAGAGACCAAACAGAGTCCGATTTTTGACGAATTTTATATGGTTAGACTTGGGTGAGGACGAGGTTTGTTATTCTGCCATTTTTGACTGTTTGATACGTGGGCCCGGGGGCCGGGTTTTGGCCGATTTCGGATTTCTGGCATATTTATGTAGGTTTTATTGTGGAATTCGATTTTTTAGACTATGTTGATAGTAGTATTCTTATTTTGGTTAGATTCAGAGCTTTTGGAGACCGAGTCCAGAGACGAGGGCATCCCGGAGTAGGATTTTACTCTGTTAAGGTAAGTAACAGTTTTAACTCTGGCTTTGAGGGTATAAACTCGGAGATTTGACATCACGTGATTGTTTGGAAGTGATACCCACACTAGGTGACGGGCGTGTGGGTGTGCACCGCAAGAGATTGAGACTTGGTTCGTCCCATGAGGCTGTGAGGCCTAATGGCTATTATCTGTGGTTATGTGTTTATTTGTTGTTGAACTTGTTTGCCTTCATGTTAGAGATTATGCTTAGGCTTTATTCATGCTCACACTATTTGCACTCAGTCATAGATATTATTGTACTTGTTTACTTCAGTCCCTATTACTTTGCTGATATACTGTGATACTTGACATGGGCTGTGTTTCCCTTATTTTGTTGATAATGGTGAGGCTAGAGAGGTACATGACTGAGTAAGGCCGAGGTCCTGTTGTGAGGTATTTGATTGAGGCACATGAGTTGTCCGTGCAGATCTAGATATTGATACCATAGCGCGTGAGTTGTCCGCGTAGCACGTGAGTTGACTGTGCGGATCCAGGGATTGATATTATGGAACATGAGTTGTCCTTGCAACATGTGAGTTTTCCGTGCTTAGCGCTTGGGCTTTGGTAGCCCCTCCTGAGTCTGTACACACCCCCAGTGAGCGCGGGTACCTATTGAGTGTTGAGTGTATTGAGTGCTGAGTTCCGAGTGCTGAGTGATGGAGTGACATTGCTGTGAGGTTGCTTTTACTTTTGTTGTTGCTGCATTTACCTGTTTATTTCTTTGTGGCATTTGTTGGTTTTTATGGAATTTACCTATTTATTCATGTTTATTGTAAATTGTGAAAATAAACAATTGGACTGTTTTTCTTAGCTCGTCACTACTACTCAGTTCCTTAGTTATTTCTATTACTACTGAGTCGGTTGTACTCATGCTACACCCTGCACTTTATGTGCAGATCCAGGTGAGTTAGAGCGTGACGATCGTTGAGTTCAGGCCGACTATCGTTGGAGACTGCAAGGTAGCTGCTAGCGTCCGCAAGACCTTGTTACTCCTTTTATCATTTCTTCTTTTGGACTGTATTGACAGTTAGAGAGTTTTATTTCTTAGTTCATAGATTTAGACGCTCATGACTTAGTGACACCCCGATGTTTGGGGCTCGTTTCCCTATTTTCTATAATTGTATTTAGGGTTGATTTAGTTTATGAAAAATTCAAATGTTGGAAATATTTTATTAAATTCTTATAATTGATTTAGCAGTAATATTTTGGAAAATAGGCTTGCCTTGTAACACGATAGGCGCCATCACGACCATGGTTAGATTTTGGGTCGTGACAAGTTGGTATCAGAGCCTAGGTTACATAGGTCTCACGAGTCATGAGCGAGTTTAGTAGAGTCTTGCAGATCGGTATGGAGATGTCTGTACTTATCTTCGAGAGGCTGCAGAACCTTTAGGAAAATTTCACATTCTTGGATTCTTGTCGCGCATCCTGTGTATTCTAGTAACTAAACATTTGTTATTCATTCTCTCACAGATGGTGAGGACTCGTACTACCGGTCAAGAGGGACAACCACCAGTCCGGGCCATAAGAGGCCGAGGCCGCGGTAGAGGCCGTGGTAGGGGCGGAGTCACCACTAGCGCAATAGATGAGGCAGTACCTACAGATCCCCCAGTTGTCCCCGCTCAGGACCAGGTCCGGGATGTAGAGGTTCCGGCGGGACTAGCTCAGGCACCACCTGTGCCTATTGTTATTCCAAGCCTTCAGGAGGCCTTGGCTCAGATTCTGACAGTGTATACCGGCCTTGCTCTGGCAGTCTCTATGTCGACAGCCGCATCCACTTCTCAGGCCAGGGGATGCACTCAAACTCGCGTCGCTCGCACACCCGAGCAGGTTGTTCAGGGACTTCAGACACCGTAGGCACCACCAGCCCAGCCGGTTACAGCTGCTCAGGACTATGTAGCTCCTGTGATGCCAGAGGATGAGCAGCGCAGATTAGAGAGGTTTGGAAGACTCCAGCCTCCATTATTTAGTGGTGCTGAGGGTGAGGATGCACAGGGTTTCTTGGATAAGTGTCAGAGGATGCTTCGGACCACGGGTATTCTGGAGACTAGGGGATCTCTTTCACTACTTTTCAGTTTTCTAGGGCTGCACTTAATTGGTGGGAGGCTTACGAGAGGCGTAGGCTGGTTGGCGTAGTGCCCCGTTCTTGTCAGCAGTTCTCCGTTCTCTTTCTGGAGAAGTTTTTACCTGAGTCCCGCAGAGAGGAGCTGTGCAGGCAGTTTGAGCAGCTTCACCAGGGTGAGATGTCTGTTACACAATATGAGATGCGGTTCTCCGAGTTAGCTCGTCATGCGGTTTGGTTGGTTCCCACAGACCAAGAGAGGATCAGGAGGTTTATAGATGGCCTCGATTTTCAGCTTCGATTACTTATGACTAGGGAGAGAGTATCTGGGGCTACCTTTGATGAGGTTGTCGACATTGCTCGACAGATTGAAATAGTTCGAGGTCAGGAGAGGGATGAGAGGGAGGCTAAGAGGCCTCGTGGTCAGGGTGGCTTTAGTGGTGCTCCTCAGGGAGGTCAGTTTCAGTAGGGCTAGTTTCAGCAGAGTCAATCATCATTCAGTGCATTGCCAGCGCAGGGTTCTCATTATGACTCGCCCGCTCAGGTATCATCGGGTAATTCGTTTGGGCATCAGGAGCAGCAGTTTCATCAGAGGAGGGGTTGTTTCGAGTGCGAGGATTTTAATCACATTGCGAGATATTGACCTAGGCTGTTGGGCGAGACTCCACAACAGAGTACTCGGCCGACGACACCAGTACCAGTTCCTCCACCACCCGCCTAGCTAGCTAGGGGTAGAGTTCAGCCAGCTAGGGGCGGAGCCCAGTCAGCTATGGGTCACCCGAGAGGGGGAGGCAGATCAGGGGGTGGTCAGACCCATTTCTATGCCCTCCCATCCACGCAAGATGCTATAGCTTCAGATGCTGTGATTTCAGGTATGTTCTTCTGTTAGACTCGTTCGAGGACGAACGTTTGTTTAAGCGGGGGAGGATGTAACGACCAGTCGGTCTTTCCGAGAGTTGTAGCCCCATTTTTCCCATTTTTGCTTATTTATGTGTTGTTCAGCTGCGTTGAGTTGTATCGAGTTGGTAGGTTTGGGTTCGGAATAGTTTTGGAATGAAATGAACACTTAGTCTCTTAGTTAGGAAGCTAAGTTGGAAAAGTCAATCGGACGTTGACTTATGTGTAAACGACCTCGAATTTGAATTTTGATGGTTCGATTAGCTCCTTTAGGTGATTTTGGACTTAGGAGTGCGTCCAGAATGTGATTTGGAGGTCCGTGGTAGAATTAGGCTTGAATTGGCGAAAGTTAAAAATTTGACGATTTTGGTCGGCAGTGGAAAATTAGGTATCGGGGTCGGAATGAAATTTTGGAAGTTGGAGTAGGTTCGTAGTGTCATTTGTGACGTGTTTGCAAAATTTGAGGTAATTCGGATATGGTTTGATAGGTTTCGGCATCGTTGGCGAATTTTGGAAGTTTAGAAGTTCTTAGGTTTGAATCCGAGGTTGAATTGGTGTTTTGGTATTGTTTTGGGCATTCCGAAGGTTCGACTAAGTTTGGGTAGTGGTATATGACTTGTTTTAATTATTGGTTGAGGTCCCGAGGGGCTCGAGATGATTTCGGATGGGTATCAGGGAGTTTGGAAGTTGGAAAATGCAGCTGGAGCTGATGTTCTGGTGTGTCCGCACCTGCGAATTGGGAACTGCAGGTGCGAGCTTCGCAGGTGCGGGCTTGAGGCGCAGGTGCATAGAGAAACCATAGGTGTGGCTTGGTCTCCGCATCTGCGATGATCGCAGGTGCGTGGGAGGCTCGCAGATGCGGAGATGGAGGCCTGAGGCTTGGTCGCAGATGCGAAGAGAGGATCGCACCTGCGAGCCCGCAGGTGCGAAAGCGGTTGCGCATGCGCGAAGCTTGGCATTTAAGTGACGTCCGCAAGTGCGCACCTGGGACCGCAGGTGCGGCCGCGTAGGTGCGAAGAAGAGGGTCGCAGGTGAGGAACACCGGGGGCAGAACCTATAAAAGTAACCCTTCGTGAATTGTTTCCCTTTTCCCACCATTGTTGAACGGTTTTGAGCTTTGGGGGAGTGTTTTTCAAGGGAGAATCATGAGACATCAGTGAGGTAAGTCACCTGGGTTTATTTACACGCGTTTATGATGTTTTTTCACTGATTAGCCATGAAATTAGTAGGGGTTTAGGGTGAAATTGAGGGAGTTAGGGTTTGAGTTTTGGAGAGTTTTAAGTGAGGATTTGAGGGACCAAACGGAGTCCGATTTTGACGAATTTTATATGGTTAGACTCAGGTGAGGACAAGGTTTGTTATTCTGCCATTTTGACTAGTTTCGATACGTGGGCCCAGGGGCCGAGTTTTGGCCGATTTCGGATTTCTGGCATATTTATGTAGGTTTTATTGTGGAATTCGTTTTTTTAGACTATGTTGATAGTAGTATTCTAATTTTGGTTAGATTCAGAGCTTTTGGAGACCGAGTCCAGAGACGAGGGCATCCCGGAGTAGGATTTTACTCTATTAAGGTAAATAACAGTTTTAACTTTGGCTTTGAGGGTATAAACCCGGAGATTTGACATCACGTGATTGTTTGGAAGTGATACCCACGCTAGGTGACGGGCGTGTGGGTGTGCACTACAAGGGATTGAGACTTGGTCCGTCTCATGAGGCTGTGAGGCCTAATAGCTATTATCTGTGGTTATGTGTTTATTTGTTGTTGAACTTGTTTGCTTTCGTGTTAGAGATCATGCTTAGGCTTTATTCATGCTCACATTATTTGCACTCAGTCATCGATATTATTGTACATGTTTACCTCAGTCCCTATTAATTTGCTGATATGCTGTGATACTTGACATGGGCTGTATTTCCCTTATTTTGTTGATGATGGTGAGGCTAGAGAGGTACATGACTGTGTGAGGCCGAGGTCCTGTTGTGAGGTATTTGATTGAGGCACGTGAGTTGTCCGTGCGGATCCAGGTATTGATACCATAGCACGTGAGTTGTCCGCGTAGCACATGAGGTGACCGTGCGGATCCAGGGATTGATATTATGGCACGTGAGTTGTCCGTGCAGCACATGAGTTTTCCGTGCTTAGCGCTTGGGCTTTGGGAGCCCCTCCAGAGTCTGTACACACCTCCAGTGAGCGCGGGTACCTATTAAGTGTTGAGTGTATTGAGTGCTGAGTGATGGAGTGACATTGCCGTGAGGTTGCATTTACTTTTGCTGTTGCTGTATTTACCTGTTAATTTCTTTGTGGCATTTGTTGGTTTTTATGGAATTTACCTGTTTATTCATGTTTATTATAAATTGTGAAAATAAATAATTGGTCTATTTTGCTTAGTTCGTCACTACTACTCAGTTCCTTAGTTATTTCTGTTACTACTGAGTCAGTTATACTCATGCTACACCCTGCACTTTATGCGCAGATCCAGGTGAGTTAGAGCGTGACGATCATTGAGTTCAGGCCGACTATCGTTGGAGACTGCAAGGTAGGTGCTAGCGTCCGCAGGACCTTGTTACTCCTTTTATCATTTCTTCTTTTGGACTGTATTGACAGTTAGATAATTTTATTTCTTAGCTATTAGATTTAGACGCTAATGACTTAGTGACACCCCGATATTTGGGGCTCGTTTCCGTATTTTTTATAATTATATTTAGAGTTAATTTAGTTTATGAAAAATTCATATGTTGGAAATATTTTATTAAATTCTTATAATCGATTTAGCAGTAATATTTTGGAAAATAGGCTTGCCTTGTAACACGATAGGCACCATCACGACCATGGTTAGATTTTGGGTCATGACACCAAAAGATTTTGAAGTTTCCTTTGAAGAAGCAAAAACCTTATTGTCTAATAATCCTCCTAATATCGGACCTAAGAACCTTAAATTTGAATATCGTGTCTTGGCCCACATGATTGCTACTACACTTCTCCCCAGAACTGGGTCCCTTAGCACTTTATCCACTAAAGATGTTTTTGTACTTTATTGTCTTGTTAACAATAAAAGACTAGATTGGTTTGTGTGGATTCACCAATACATGCTTGAAAGTATCAGGGACATATCTTCGTCTGCTGCCTGTTTACCATATGGTCTTCTCATCTTACATATTATCGAAGTCATGAAGGTAGATTTGGCACCCTTTACACCCAAGTGTATTACCAGTACTTATGATAAGACAACGTTTTCAATGATGTGGTACACCTTGGGTGATGATGGATGGGTTAAGCGCGCCAAAGTTGAAAGCATTCTAGTGACAACTGAAGTTCAAACTGAACAACCAGCATCTCAGTCGACTGCCTCTTAAAATCTTCAGCAAATTCAGCATTATCTAGATGGAGTGAAACTACTACTGGTTGAGATGAAGGAATAGGTAGACAAAATCAGGGAAGTTACTAAGGAGATAGGTACATATGTGGCTAAGCTCAGAATGGATATAGGAGCCACGCGAAGGCAAGAAACCAAGGCATTCAATTCCATGAGTGAAAAGATGGATAAGCTTGTAAAAGATGTTGAAAACTCCTATGACTCCTTCTACACCAAAGTGATAAACAATCTCAAGTACTTTCTAGGAAGAAGTTAATACGATTCTGTGCGATGGCGTTACAAAAAAATATTGTTTTATGCTCTTGCTTGCTTGCTGCTGGTTTTAAATAAACTTTCTTTTGCTTGGGTCTGTACAACTTATGCCTCTGTTGAAGGCACTACTTTTTCTGCACTACCTCACTAGTTATTATGTATATTACTTCCATTGTGTGCTTTTCTTTCCTTTTTGATTGATGTCAAAGGGGGAGAACAGTGTAGAGAAGTAAACCACTCAGGAGGAGACATCACTCATTTAGGGGGAGATGGCATCAACTCAGGGGGAGCAACTTAGAGGGTGAAATAAAAGAGGAAGTCTCTTAATTAATGTTTACTCTCTCTTGATTGTCATCATCAAAAATGGAAAGATTATTAAGTTATATTCCAAAGTTTCAATGATGATAATGTTCACTTATCTTGGTTTACAAGAATCAAAATCATCAAAAGGAAAGAATACTAATGAGAAGTTGTCCAAAGATGTGATTGCTGAATTAATGGACAAGAAGAAGGAATCAAATTTTAGCACATCTATTCGGCCTCAATCAAAGGAAATCATATTACAAATCAAGGAGCTATTGCCAGCAAATATTCAGTATCCTTAATTAAGCTCAATCATAGGCTTGAACGTCTCCTCAATGTAAGCCTGTGACAAGGAAAGTCACGATCGAATCCGGTCCTTTCCAAGAGCAGGATTCGAAAAGGCACCCCTTGGGTCAAATCCCTTTGAAGATCCCGTGCCTCTATTTTCGGTCAAGGCTCAACAACTTTCTTCTCTCCTATAAGAAGTCTGCTAAGATCAAATGAAAGATTTGATCAACTACACACATTGTTTTCTAAATTTCTCTACTTCTTAGCCTAAACACTGTAATCCTCAGTTTATCAGTGTCTCAAAAGATAGAAAGAATTAGAAAACAAAAGAGAGTTGTGTCATTATTCAAAATTCATTGTTGCTATACTTCGTTGGTGGTGAACGAATCAAAACCATCTGTATTGTAATACTTTCAAGATCTAAAGGGAACCCTTGTGATCCAAGAAAAACTGGATGTAAGTACCACACCGGTACCAAACCAGTATAAAATTACTGTGTGTTATTCTCTCTACATTTATTGTTATCTTACATTCTGCTCTTAATCTAGTCAAATAAAATCATCGTTAGTCGACTATTTTTTTAATAGATCACAATTCACCCCCCCTCTTATACCTTCAGACAGTTGAGAAATACTATCTCCGGGGCCCTCACTGTCTGATTAGCTAGTTGGTGAGGCAATAGCTTACCAAGGCGATGATCAGTAGCTGGTCCGAGAGGATGATCAGCCACACTGGGACTGAGACACGGCCCAGACTCCTACGGGAGGCAGCAGTGGGGAATTTTCCGCAATGGGCGAAAGCCTGACGTTCCCAACGTTTAGATTGAGTAGACATCAAAGGGGAGAGAAGACGATAGCCTGCACCAGCTAAGCGTTGTAGAACAGACATGGAGCTATATTTTTCATTAGAGATTACAATCCGGAGCTTTCATTTCACCAGGCCCGTGAAATGATTTGACTTCCAAAATTCAATAAGATTGGGGATATGAATATGTAATTCGCCTCCGAAGATTAATGACGAAAGGTTGGTTTGTTTATCCGCAATTGAAAAAATCAATATCGATTGGATCCGTTGATATGCCTAGAACCTGGCAAGGTCATTATCAATGAATTCCCGAGCAATTCCTTGTAGTACTAGCGTTGTCCTCGTATTTCCTATTTTTTAGATTTCTATCACTACCTGTTGTTTCTTTTGCTTCGGTTATATTATTTTTTGGCTGTTGTTACTGTTTCTTTTTCCGTAGTTCTGTCATAACCGCTATAATTATGCTTTATTTGAGGGTCCATCGGAAATAGCCTATTTATATTCACAAGATAGAGATAAGGTCTGGATATATACTATACTCCTAAACTCAATTTGTGAGAACATACTGGGTATGTTATTGTAATAAAGAGAAATGATTGATTAGATATTTTGTGACAAAAAGGGGTGAATATTATACTTTAAAGATGAATGCTATCATACTAAATGCTATTCCTTTTGGCTTTCGTAAAGTCTTTGCTTTTCAAGCATCTTTTTCTATGGGGATTTTTTATGACCATTCATGTCAACTTTTAGATCACTTAGAATCTAAAATATGTTGTGGTGGTAGCTTTTAAGTTCCAAAATTACTAATTATCACAAATTAACATGGTCATTTTTTGCAAAAATTTCAAGATTTCGGATTGCTTTATTAAAGGTAGTTTTTCTTTTCTTTGATCAACATTAGTTACTAGAAAAGTAGAGATTTCTTCATTACCAACACCAACCTTTTTCCAACTAAACAAGCATTTCTTTAGTTGGAAAAGATTCATGTAATTTTTCTTAAGGGTTGCCTTTAGGGGCCTCTTTAAAATTTTAAAAGTGACATGGATAGAATATTCTGCTACCCTCTGGTTGAGTTTAATTATGGAAATTTTTCGTATATACACAACATTTTAAACTTATTTATGTGTTTATTTAAGTTTTTCTATTTACAGAAAGTAATTAAAGTTTTTTACAAAATATATACAATTTCTGTCAAAGTCTACAATTTATTTACAATTTAAATATAATTTTTTTATATAGAATCCTGTTAAAAAATATAATTTATATACAATTTATGTATAATTATGTTAGTTGTATATATTTTGTACGCCGTTTCTATACCTGACATACAAAATATATACAATTTGCTTATGTCTTCTTCTTCGAGTTTCAATAAAATATTCCAACCAAAATTACCTCGAATCTTCATAATTTGGGAAATATTAGGCGATCCGGGTACGGTAGCCCGGGCATATGCAGAAGGCGTGGGTTATAAAATCAGGCGAAATTCTAATTTTATGGCCCTAAAATGCTAAAAAAGAGTAACAGTCATGTCGAGGCGGTGATTATTGTTCCTTAGGTCGTTTTAGATGGTTCGGCAAAATTTAGTCGATCAGGGTCCGGTGGCCCGAGCCCATGCAGAAGGCTTAGGCTATAGCACACAGAAATCTGGGAATTGAGCGGAATTTCAGTTTACGGCCCTAAAATATCAAAAAATGAGTAACGGTCATGGAGAGGCGATGACTAATGTTTCTTAGGTAAATTTTGATGGTCCGACAAAACTTTAAGCGATCCGGGTCCGGTAGTCCGGGTCGTGAAGAAGGCGTGGGCTAGAGCATACGAAAATTTGGGAATCAAGTGAAATTCCAGTTTTATGGCCCTAAAATGCCAAAATGAGTAATGGTCATGGCGAGGAAGGTGACTATTGTTCCTTAGATCGTTTTTGATGGTCCGGCAAAATTTTAGGCGATTCGAATCCGGTGGTCCGGGCCCATGCAAAAGGCGTGGGCTATGTATGACACACGAAAATCTAGAAATCGGACGAAAATCCAGTTTTATGGACCTAAAATGCTAAAAAAGAGTGACGGTCATGGCGATATGGTGCCTATTGTTCCTTAGGTCAATTATGAAGGTACGACAAAATTTTAGGCGATCCAGGTACGCTGGCTCGAGCCCATGTAGAAGGCTTGGGCTATAACACACGAAAAGTTAGGAATTGGGTGTAATTATAGTTTTATGGCCCTAAAATGCTAAACAATGAGTAATGGTCATGGAGAGGTAGTGACTATTGTTCTTTAGGTAGTTTTTGACGGTCTGACAAACTTTTAGGCGATTCGGGTACGGTGGCCCGGGCCCTTGCAGAAGGCGTGGGCTATATAGCACACGAAAATCTAGGAATGAAGCAAAATTCAAGTTTTATCAGCCTAAAATGCCAAAAGACGAGTAACGGTCATGTCGAGGCGGTGACTATTGTTCCTTAGGTCGTTTTTGATGGTCCGGCAAAATTTTAGGCGATTAGGCTATGGTGGCCCGGGCCCATTCTGATGGCGCAGGCAATAGCACACGAAAATCTTGAAATATGGCAGAATTCCAATTTTATGGCCTTAAAACGCTAAAAAAATAAGTAACGGTCGTGGAGAGGCGATGACTGTTGTTCCGTAGGTCGTTTTTTATGGTCCGACAAAATTTTAGGCCATCCGGTTCAGGTGGCTCGGTCCCATGCGGAAGGCGTGGGCGATAGCACATAAAAATCTAGGAATCGGGCAAATTTCCAGTTTTATGGCCCTAAAACACTAAAAGACGATAACGGTCATGTCGAGGCAGTGACTATTGTTCCTTAGGTCATTTTTGACGGTCCGCCAAAACTTTTGGCGATTAGGGTCTGATGGCCCGGACGCAATGCAAAAGGCGTGGGTTACACACAAAAATCGAGGAATTAAGAAATTCTAGTCTATGCCCCTAAAACGCCATAAAATGAGTAACGGTCATGATGAGGCGGTGACTGTTGATACCTAATTTTGCCATCATATTTTTTAAAATAGTATATATACTTTCAAAATATCATTTTGCATCATTACTCAATTTACAATAGTTATACAAGTATTTTTATAACTTTTTGTAATATTTAAAGCTTTAAAACTGATTTTCTTGCAGTTAAATTACTTGAATAAGTATTAATTACCCCCTTTAATTATTTTGTGATAATTTAATCATCCAACTCTATTATGTGCATTCACATATCTATTTTATAATATTTTACTTTATTTTATATAATTACATTTGCACTTTTTATGCCAAATACGTAATTTTACAATAATAGCCTATATTTTTTAATAAATTGCATTTGTCATTTTATTTAAGGTTAAAATAATTTTTTTTACATTTTTATAATCTTCAACTATTGTTTTAAAGTATTAAGTTACATAAATAACAATTTTATATTTTATTTAACTATTTTATTAAAATTATTTCCCCTCAATCCCCTACTTCAAAATTTGGCCCAAATTATGCCTTATTTCCGAACCAATTAAAGTCCAAATAAATGAGCCCAACCCCCAATCTGCCCTGGCCCAAACGAAATGACCCCTTTGTTCCGACCCGGTCGAGACCCGTTTACTTGACCCGCCCACTTCCCTTTAATTACGGCCGTTGATCTCAGATGATCAACGACCCATAATAATCCCTACCCTTTCCTTATATCCCCTCACCCTAAACCCTAATCCCATTCTCACACTCCAGCTGCCCCTAAATCCTCTACTCTCCTCTTCTCTGAGAAACCCTAGCCACCACCCAAAATCATCTCTGAATCCAAATCATCCATGGATTCTTACCATGATTTACTTACCTTTTCTGAATTATACCGCTATTACTTGTGTATATATGGTGTTACTTAGTACTTGCCCATTTTTGGCAAGTACCAGTCTCTTAATCAAAGGAGATCGGCTTTACTCTCCAAGATTTGAATGATATTTCGTCCGAATACGTTCATAGCAAGGCTATGAGGTTCTGTGATTCTCCAAGATCTCCGACCAATTTCTGATCCTAGTCAAACTAGGGTTTACCTGGTTTCTTCTCCTAATCCGATTCTAAATTGATTTTTGCATGTTCTTCTTTCCTTGTTTATGTTCGATTGACTGTACTTCCTTATTTATGTGTTGATTTTTATTACTATATAAACCCCTCCCTAATTTCCCCTTGGGATAGACTCTATTCGCTTAAGAACTACAGTTATTCTCTCTCTTTTCACCTTATATATTATTTCTGCTCTCTTGATTGTGGCCGTCTGAAAGCCAAGGCCACTAGAATCTTCTCTATTAACCTCCCTAGTACGAGCACTGCTCGGGGCTCACTGAAGCTCCTGTGAACTCTGACGCACTAGGATCTGGGATTCTCATTGTTATCTTTCTTTGCTGTCATCGCTGAGATTCTAAGTTACTCACTCTTTTTCTCGTTTATCTTCGCAACTGATTAGCATTCTCTACACTTTACAACCTTAATTATTACTCCTCTACTTATTCATGTATGTGTATTCTGCATGCCAACACTGTTTGAACTTTTATAGACACGCATGACCTAAGTTTCTTTATTATTTGTGAACTCCCAGTGTTGTATTGTTATATGCTTTCTGTAGTTCTATTGTCTCAATGATGTTTTGCAGTTCCATGTTCTCTAATATCATACTTGATACGCTTCAACACATGTAGTATACTTTCACTCTATGTATTTGACTCAAATGGTTTCTGGCCTTCTTAGATTTTGTCTGATTGGTCATGCTCATGTTAGCCTCAATGTCGTGTCCTTTGCCTGTTATGGGTTCATATTCATGCCTTGGATTTCTGGGACCTTTTGTAGAAACTGCTTGCTCAAAGTCTGCTTTAATGAATCTCTTCCTACTAGATCCTTTATATATAATCTATTATTTCATGCAAACTGATCCTCGACTCTCCCATGTTATAGCATTGTCTTAATCTCTAGCCAAGCATGTTTGTGTGCAATTTGTAACTCTGATAATTGTGTTCCCTAACTGGGAAACCATGCACTCTTTAGCATTGCTTCTAGGATAAATACCAATGTGTAGTTCTCTCTCATGTGTGGTCGACTGGCACAAATCCTAATGTCTGCCTGTACTGTTAGCCTATAGTTGACATGTTTGTTTTGCCTACTATGAGTTCTTTAGAATCTTTGTGCTATATTTAATGTCCATCAGGTTAGGTTTCATGATCAACCAAGTATGTTTGCCAAATTGTGCCCACTAGCATGTTGTTATGCTATTTGCAACCACATTCTCATTAGGTTTTCATATTAAAACCTTCATATCGAGACTGTACTCTACCTACTTCTTGTTCATGATTCTGTTAGACTATCATCTAAGAGTCCTTAGGTTGTTTCTGGATCATGCTTTACTAAAATGGTTTACTGTCCTATGATGGTCAATCTTGTCACTATCAAACTCTGTTTCTGGAATTACAAAGCATAAGCTTGCCTCATATATGTCTTGTGTGCCTTTCCATTAGCATGATCCGCTTTAGAGCTGTTAATGGCTACAACTCTAAGAACTAAGGGATTAAGTTGTTCTATGAGTATTGTGTCACCTGCATAGCTAAATTTAGTGTCCATGTGGGTAAGTAAGTTATTCATTGGGCCTGGATATGGGCCATGGGTGTTGTTGGACCTGGGCACTGGATTCAGGTGCACTCTAGATATCTTGTGAGCCTGTGGTTTGGGTATGCTGTTTGTCCGAAGAGTAAGACTATTGAAGGCCTGGGATATTCCTAGGTTACTTTTACATTGGTCATGTAATTGCTTTGGTGGGCTTGTATTTGTTTCAGCATGTGTTCTGTCATCTTCAAGTCTGTATTATTTCATTCTTGGGCCTGTAATAACTTGTAATAACGAACAATTGGGGATTAGTGAAAAGGGGAAACTGGGATACTTTATCTTTTGCATGAATGGGTAGAGATCATGCCTATAGGATATTAATAGCTTGTTTACTCATCACGCCTCATTCTCTGGAATTATATGCACACAATGTTATGACTTGAATGGCTAGAGAGCACGCCTGTAGGATCCAAACTGGACTTCTTGCACTTAGATATCATGCCTATAGGAACTCAAACACTTCACCTATTCAACCTGTCTAATGCCCGCACACTATCAAAAACATATTTGTAAGAACCTAAGTGTTTCACTTGTTCGCATGTTTACTTCTATGCACTATTAGATAACATGCCTATAGGATATAACAATACAATACCTTTACTTATCTAGATACCATGACTATATGGTCTTAACTAATTAATCAATTGCTTCATGCTGCTTTTGTACTGCTTCATTTAGATAACATGCCTATAGGGATAAAGTGTTTAAAATCAAGTCCAATTGTCAATTGTTAGAAATCCTGCCCATAAGATGTTTATTGATGCTACTAATCTTGTGTTTTCAAATGAATTCACTGCCTAATTAAGCGACCATTAGAGATCATGCCTATAGTGTACTATCACCTGCCTAAGATGCATATCTATAAAATCAACATTATTAATTCAGAATTGTGGGATTGTTTTCACAACCTTATTATGCAAACGATTAGATATCATGTCTATAGTACTTGCAACACTTTAATTTTCCTATACGTTAGTCCAGAAATTACAGCATTGCCTATATAATATTGGAATCCAGAATCACATAGAAATCATGTCTATAGGACTTAACGATTCCAACACGTCTTAATGCCGCCTACTGCCTAACCAGAAATATGTTTGCGTGTTTTGCTGCTTATGTGTGGAGGTTACTTGAGCCTTTTATTGCAATTATATGCATTCCTATCTGTTTTGAATGTCGTATAGTTTTATCATTTTGAGCAACCTAAGTAAAGTCTAGAACCACCCTATAGTAGGTTCAAAGCCTCCTGGACCATAGGCATGGGACGGGTAGTACACGCATAGGGTATGACTTAGAATTGAATTAGTTTGCTTTTAAGTAAACAACTTCAACATAGTAATCGGGTAGCAAGAGATGATAGTCTGTGCCCGCTGAATAATAAGAGAAACCCCTACTTTAAGGGAGTTGCGAAGTATTATTTATGCTGCACAGGGTGATCCTTTAGGCTAAAAAACTTACGACCCCCCTCCCCCTTTTCATTTATGTACTTGTTATCTATATTTAGTCGTTTAATATAGACCAATGTAGTTGTATCCTTGTAGTCATTAAGACTTGTATCGATTCTCATATGTTTTAATAAGACTCTACAACCTCTAAACTTTCCTTCTATTTATTTGATCGCCTAGCCTAATTGTATAATCCACATAGTCTAAAGTTCGGCCGAGACCCACCTTCTCTTTGAGGTAATTTAAGCCCTTACCCGATATTCAGTGACATAGACTAATAAAACAGAGTTATTTACAAATAGGTGCCCTAACACACCTTAACAATCATTAGGTGGCGACTCTTCTCTTTTAATACCTCCTTTTAAAAGAGTTGTCACACGTCGAAACCTGCTTTTGCGAGAAAATGGGGCGCGACAGTGACTATTGTTTCTTAAATCATTTTGGATGGTCTGGAAAAATATAAGGAGATCCGGGTCCGGTGGCCCGGGCCCATGCAGAAGATGTGAGCTATAGCACATGAAAATCTGGAAATCGAGCGAAATTCTATTTTTATAGCCCTCAAATGCCAAAAATGAGTAACGGTCATGGCTATGAAGGTGACTATTGTTCCTTAGGTAATTTTTGATGGTCCAGAAAAATTTTAGACGTTCAAGGTTTGGTGGCCGGCCCATGCAGAAGTCGTGGGCAATAGTACACGAAAATCTGGAAATCGTGACTATCGCCCTAAAACGCCAAAAATATATAACGGTCATAGCGAAACGGTGACTATTGATCCATAGGTCGTATTTGATGGTCCGGAAAAACCTTTAGGTGATCTAGGTACGGTGGCCCCGGGCCCATGCAAAATGCGTGGGCTATATGTCACAGAAATCTTGGAATAGGGAAGAATTCCAGTGTTATGGCCCTAAACCGCGAACAAATGAGTAACGGTCGTGGCGAGGCAGTGACTATTATTCCTTAGGTTATTTTTGATGGTCCAGCAAAATTTTAGGTGATCCAGGTCCGGTGGCACGGGCCCATGCAGAAGGCGTGGGTTATAGCACACGAAGATTTGAGAATCGGGTGGAATTTCTTTATAGCCCAAAAACGACAAAAAACGAGTAACGGTCATGGCGAGGTGGTGACTATTGTTCCTTAGGTCATTTTTTATGGTCCGACAAAATTTCAGGCGATCCGGGTCTAGTGGCCCGGGCCCATCTAGAAGGCATGGGCTATATAGCACACAAAAATTTGGGAATGAGACGGAATTCCAGTTTTATTGCCCTAAAATGCCAAAAAATGAGTAACAGCCATGGTAAGGTGGTGACTATTGTTCCTTAGATCATTTTGTATAGTACAACAAATTTTAAGGCGATTCGGGTCTGGGAGCCTGGGCCCATGCAGAAGGCATGGGCTATAATAGCACACAAAAGTTTGGGAATCGGGAGGAATTATAGTTTTATGGCCCTAAAAGAATGAGTAATGGTCATGGCAAGGCGGTGACTATTGTTCCTTAGGTTGTAATTGATGGTCCGTCAATATTTTAGGCGATCCGGGTCTAGTGGCCCGGGCCCATGCAGAAGGCGTGGGCTATAGCACATGGAAATTTGTGAATCGAGCGGAATTCCAGTTTTATGGCCCTAAAACACTAAAAAATGAGTAATGGCCATGGTGAGGGAGTGACTATTGTTTCTTAGGTCATTTTTGATAGTTTGGCAAAATTTCAGGCGATCCAGGTCCGGTGGCCCAGGCCCATGGAAAAGTCATGGGTTATAGCACACGAAAATCTAGGAATTGGGATGAATTCCACTTTTATGGCCTTAAAACGCCAAAAAAGAGTAACGGTCATGGCGAGGCAGTGTCTATTGTTCCTTAGATCATTTTTGATGGTATAACAAAATTTTAATAGATCCGTGTCCGGTAGTCCGGGCCTATGCAAAAGGCGTGGGCTATAGCATAGGAAATATGAAAATTGGACGAAATTCTAGTTTTATGGTGGTGACTATTGTTTCTTATGCCGGTTTTATGGTCCGACAAAATTTTAGGCAATCTGGGTAAGGTGGCCCGGGCCCATGTAGAAGGCATGGGCTATAGTACAAGAAAATCTTGGAATCGGGTGGAATTCCAGTTTAATGGCCCTAAAAGGCCAAAAAATGAGTAATGATCATGGCGAGGTGGTGACTATTGTTCTTTCGGTCTTTTTTATGGTCCATTAAAATTTAGGAGATACAGGTCCGTGGCCGGGGACCATGCAGAAGACGTGGGCAATAACACGCAAAAATCCGAGAATCACGCGCAAAGACGCCATAACGGTCATGACGAGGCAGTAAAGACATCGTAACGGTCATGGCGAGGCAGTAAAGACGCCGTAACGGTCATGGCGAGGCGATGACTATTGTTCAAAGACGTAAAAATACGAGTAGCGGTCATGGATAGGCGGTGACTATTTTTTCTTAGGTCGTTTTTGATGGTCCGGCAAAATTTTAGGCGATCCGGGTCCGGTGGCCTGGGCCTATGCATAATGCGTGTCTATAACACACGTAAATCAAGAAATCTAGCAGAATTCCATTTTTATGGCCCCAAAACATCAAAAAACGAGTAACGATCATGGCGTGGCAGTGATAATTGTTCCTTAGGTCATTTTTTATGGTCAATTAAAATTTTAGGCGATCCTGGTACGCTGGCCCGAGCCCATGCAGAAGGCATGGGCTATAACACACGAAAACTTGGGAATTAGGCGGAATTCCAGTTTTACCAGTTTTATGGCCCTAAGCGCCGAAAAATGAGTAACGGTCATGACGAGGTGGTGACTATTGTTCCTTAGGTCATTTTTAATGGCCCGACAAAACTTTAGGCAATCAGGGTCCGGTAGCCCAGGCCCATGCAGAAGGCGTTGGCTATAGCACCCGAAAAATAAAGAATCGGGCGGAATTTTAGTTTTATGGTTCTAAACCACTAAAGAATGAGTAGCGGTCATGGCGAGGTGGTGACTATTGTTCCTTAGGTCATTGTTGATGGTCTCATAAAATTTTAGGCAATCCGGGTCTGGTAGCCCGGGCCCATGCAGAAGGCGTGGGTATAGCACACGAAAATCTGGAAATCGGGCGAAATCCTAGTTTTATGGCCATAAAACGCAAATCAATGAGTAACGGTATGGCGAGATAGCTTGTATTGTTACTTAGATCATTTTTGATAGTCCAAAAACATTTTAGGTGATCCGCACTCGGTGGCTCGAGCCCATGCAGAAGGCGTGGACTATAGCACACGAAAATCTAGGAATCAGGCATAATTCTTGTTTTATGGCCCTATAACGCCAAAAATAAATAACGGTCAAGGCGAGGCAGTGAATATTATTTTTTATTTCGTTTCTTACGGTCTGGCAAAATTTTAGGCGATCTGGGTACGGTGCCCCAAGCCCATGCAGAAGGCGTGAGCTATAGCACACGAAAGAATCGGGCAAAAAAATGAGTAACAGATATGGCGAGGCAGTGACTATTTTTCCTTTAGACAATTTTTATGGTCCGCTAAAATTTTAGGAGATCCAGGTCCGGTAGCCTGGGACCATGCAGAAGGCGTGGATAATAGTACACGAAAATCTAAAAATCGGGCAAAATTCTTGTTTTATGGTCCTAAAATGCCAAAAAAGAGAAATGGTCATGGCGAGGTAGTCTATCATTCCTTAGGTCATTTTTGATGGTCCGAAAACTTTTAGGAGGTTAGGTACCGGTGGCCTGGGCCTAGGCCGAAGGCATGGGCTTTAGTACACAGAAATCTGGAAATCGGGTGAAATTCCAATTTTATGACCATAAAGTGCCAAAGAATGAGTAACGGTCATGGCGAGGCAGTGAATATTATTCCTTCGAATGTTTTTTATGGTCCGAAAATTTTTTAGGCGATCCTGGTATGGTGGCCTGGGCCCATGCATAAGGTGTGGGCTATACATAAGAAAATCTGAGAATTAGGTGGAATTCTAGTTTTTTGGCCCTAAAATGCCAAAAACGTGTAACAGTCATGGCGAGGCGGTGACTATTGTTCCTTAAGTCATTTTTATGGTGCATAAAAATTTTAAGCAATCAGGGTCCGGTAGTCCGGGCCCATGCAGAAGGCGTGGGCCATAGCATACGAAAATCTAGGAATCATGCGAAATTCTAGTTTTATGGACCTATAACGCCAAAACCGAATTAACGGTCATGTCAAGGTGGTGACTATTGTTCCTTAGGTCATTTTTGATGGTCTGGAAAAATTTTAGGCGATCCAGGTCCTGGTGCCCGGGCCCATGTAGAAGGCGTGTCTGTAGCACACGTAAATTTGGGAATCTGGCGAAATTCTAGTTTTATGGTCCAAAACATGAGTAACCAACATGGCGAGGAAGCGACAATTGTTCCTTAGGTCGTTATTTATGGTCAGGCAAAAATTTAAGCGATCCTGGTACACTGGCCCGGGCCCATGCAGAAGGCGTGGGCTATAGCATACAAAATCTGAAAATCGATCGAAATTCCAATTTTATGACCCTAAAATGCCAAAAGATAAGTAACGGTCATGGAGAGGTAGTGGCAATATTTTCTTAGGTCATTTTTGATGGTCAGTCAAAATTTTAGGCGATCCTGGTACGCTGGCCCAGACCTATGTAGAAGGCATAGCACACGAAAATTTAGGAATTGGGCGGAATTCCAGTTTTATGGCCCTAAAATGTCAAAATGTGAGTAACAGTCATGGCGAGGTGGTGACATTGTTCCTTAGTCGTATTTATGGTCCTATAATATTTTAGGCGATCTAGGTACGGTGGCCCAATCCCATGCAGAAGGCGTGATCTATAACAACCGAAAATCTGGGAATCTGGTGGAATTGCTTTTTTTTTTATGGCACTAAAACACTAAAAAATGAGTAACGGTCATGGAGAGAAGGATACTATTGTTCCTTAGGTCATTTTTGATGGTCTGACAAAATTTTAGGCGATCAGGGCCCAGTGGCTTGGGCCCATACAGAAGGCGAGGCAACAACACATGAAAATCCGGGAATTGACAGAATTCCAGTTTTATGGTCCTAAAATTTCAAAATATGAGTTACGGTCCTGGCGAGACAGTGACTACTATTCCATAGGTCGCTTTTGTTGGTCCAGCAGAATGTAAAGTGATCTGAGTCCGGTTGCCCGTGCCTATGCAGACAGTGACGGATCCAGAATTTTCATCAAGGGGTATCAAAATATAAATAATTAGATACATCGAAAAGTAAAGATGAGTCAACGTATAATAAATATACATAAAATAAAAAAATATTATCTTGAAAAATAGTCTAATTTTCCGGCGAAGGGGTGTCGCACCCCTTGCTTCAATGTGGGCTAAAAATATGGGAACCGGGAGAAATTCCAGTTCATGGCCTGAAAACGACAAAAAACAAGTAATGGTTTTGGCGAGGTAGTAACTATTGTTCCTTAGGTAGTTTTGGATGATATGGAAAAATTTTCAGGCGATCCGGGTCTGGTGGCCCGGGCCTATGCAATACGCGTGGGCTATAGCACACGAAAATCTGAAAATTGGGCAGAAATTCAGTTTTATGTCTCTAAAAAGCCAAAATACGAGTAGCGGTCACGGAAATGCGGTAATTGTTGTTCCTTAGATCATTTTTGAAGGTCCGATAAAATTTTAAGAGATTCGGGCCCGTTAGCCCGGGCCCATGCAGAAGGCGTAGGTTATAGCACACAAAATTTAGGAATCGGGCGGAATTCTAATTTTGTGGCCCTAAAATACCAAAAAAGAGTAGCGGTCATGGAGAGGCGGTGATATTGTTCCTTAGGTCATTTTTGATGGTCTGACAAACATTTATGCGATCCGGGTCTGGTGGCCCGGGCCCATGCAGATGGCGTGGGCTATGGAGCACGAAAATCCAGGAATTGGGCAAAATTCCTATTTTATGGCCCTAAAATGCCAAAAAAGAGTAACGGTCATAGAGAGGCAGTGACTATTGTTTCTTAGGTCATTTTTAATGGTTCGGCAAGATTTTAGGCGATCCGTGTATGGTAGCCTAGGCTCATATAGAAGGCATGGGCTATAGGAGACAAAATTCTAGAAATCGGGCGAAATTTCAGTTTATGGCCCAAAAACATAAAGAAACGAGTAGCGGTCATTGCTAGGCGGTGACTATTATTACTTAGATCATTTTTAATGGTCCAACAAAATTTTAGGCGATCCGGGTATGGTGGCCCGGGCCCATGCAGAAGGCATGGGCTATAGCTCATGAAAATCTAGGAATCATGCTGAATCCATATTTTATGGCCCTAAAATGTCAACAACGAGTAACGATCTGGCAAGATAGCTTCTATTGTTCCTTAGGTCATTTTTAATAGTCCGACAAAATTTAGGCGATCCGAGCACGGTGGCATGAGCCCATCCAGAAGGCGTGGGCTATAGCACACGAAAATCTACGAATCAGGCGAAATTCTAGTTTTATGGCCCTATAATGCCAAAAATGAGTAACGGTCAAGGCGAGGCGGTGAATATTATTTCTTAGTTCATTTTTTACGGTCTGACAAAATTTTATTTGATCTGGGTACGGTGTCTCAGACCCATGCAGAAGGCGTGGCTTTAGCACATGAAAGAATCGAGCGAAATTCTAGTTTCATGGCCCTAAAACGCTAAAAAATGAGTAACGGTCATATTGAGGCAGTGATTATTGTTCCTTAGGTCATTTTTGATGGTCCTACAAATTTTTAGGCGATCTACGTCTATTGGCTTAGGCCCATGTAGAAGGCGTGGACTATAACACACGAAAATCTGGGAATCAGCTAGAATTATAGTTTTATGGCCCTTAAATGCTAAAATATGAGTAACGGTCATGGCGAGGTGGTGACTATTGTTCCTTAGGACAATCTTATGGCCCGAAAATTTTTAGGCGATCCGGGCACGGTGGCTCGAGCCCATGCAGAAGGCGTGGGCTATATTATACGAAAATCTGGGAATCGGGAGAAATTCTAGTTTTATGGCCCTAAAATGCCAAAAATGAGTAACGGTCAAGGCGAGGCGGTGAATATTATTTCTTAGTTCGTTTTTTACGGCCTGGCAAAATTTTAAGCGATATGGGTATGGTGTCCCGGACCCATACAGAAGGCGTGGGCTATAGCATATGAAAGAATCAAGCGAAGTTCTAGTTTCAAGGCCCTAAAACGCTAAAACATGAGTAATAGTCATATCGAGGCGGTGATTATTGTTCCTTAGATCGTTTTTGATGGTCCAAAAATATTTTAGGCGATCCGCATCCTTTGGCTTAGGCCCATGTAGGAGGCGTGGACTATAGCACACGAAAATCTAGGAATCAATCAGAATTATAGTTTTATGGCCCTAAATTGCTAAAAGATGAGTAGCGGTCATGGCGAGGTGGTGACTATAGTTTCTTAGATCATTTGTATGGTCCGAAAAGTTTTTAGGCGATCCGGGTATGATGGCCCAGGCCCATGCAGAAGGCGTGGGCTATAGCATATGAAAAATTGGGAATAGGGCGAAATTCTAGTTTTATGAAAACCCTAAAATGCCAAAAACTTGTAATGGTCATGGCAAGGCGGTGACTATTTTTCCTTTAGACATTTTTGATGGTCCGACAAAATTTTAGGAGATCCGGGTCCGGTAGCCTGGGACCATGTAGAAGGCTTGGACAATAGCACATGAAAATCTGAGAATCGGTCGAAATTCCTATTTTATGGTCCTAAAAAGCCAAAAAAAGAGAAACGGTCATGGTGACGCAGTCTATCGTTCCTTAGGTCATTTTTTATGGTTCAAAAAGTTTTAGGAGATCCGGGACCGGTGACCTGGGTCCAGGCCGAAGGCATAGTCTATAGTACATGAAAATCTGGTAATCGGATTCCAGTTTTATGGACATAAAGTGCCAAACAATGAGTAACGGTCATAGCGAGGTTGTGACTATTGTTCCTTAAAATGTTTTTTATGGTCCGGCAAAATTTTAGGTGATCCTGGTATGGTGGCCTAGGCTCATGCATAAGGCGTGGGCTATAACACACGAAAATATGAGAATTGGGTGGAATTCTAGTTCTTTGGCCCTAAAATGCCAAAAACGTGGAACGGTCATGGCGAGGCGGTGACTATAGTTCCTTAGGTCATTTTTATGGTGCGGAAAAATTTTAGGCGATCCGGGTCTATTAGTTCGTGTCCATGCAGAAGGTATGGGCCATAGCACATGAAAATCTGAGAATCGAGCGAAATTCTAGTTTTATGGCCCTATAATGCCAAAAACAGATTAACGATCATGTCAAGGTCGTGACTATTATTCTTTAGGTCATTTTTGATGGTCTGGAAAATTTTTAGGCGATCCAGGTCCAGGCGCTTAGGCCCATACAGAAGGCATGTCTGTAGCACACGTAAATCTGGGAATCTGGCGGAATTCCACTTTTATGGCCCCAAATTGCCAAAAACCTAGTAACGGTCATGGCGAGGCAGCGACAATTGTTCCTTAGGTCATTTTTTATGGTTAGACAAAAATTTAAGCGATCTTGGTATGCTGGTCCGGGCCCATGCAGAAGGCGTGGGCTATAGTACACAAAATCTGGAAATCAATCAAAATTCCAGTTTTATGACCCTAAAATGCCAAAAAACGAGTAACGGTTATGGCGAGGCAGTGATAATATTTCCTTAAGTTATTTTTGATGGTCAGTCAAAATTTTAGGTGATCCTAGTACGCTGGCCCAGACCCATGCAGAAGGCGCAGGCTATAGCATACAAATATTTAGAAATCGGGCGAAATTTCAATTTTATAGCCCTAAAATGCCAAAATGTGAGTAACAGTCATGGCGAGGCGGTGAATATTGTTCCTTCTTCATTTTATATGGTACAACAATATTTTAGGAGATCCAGGTACGGTGGCCCGATCCCATGCAGAAGGCGCGGGTTATAGCAGCCGAAAATCTAGGAATCTGGCGGAATTGTCATTTTATGGCACTAAAACGCCAAACGAGTAATAGTCATGGAGAGAAGGATACTATTGTTCCTTAGGCCATTTTTGATGGACTGGAAAATTTTTAGGCGATTAGGGTCTAGTGGCTTGGGCCCATGCAGAAGGCAATGCAATAGCACACGAAAATCTGGGAATGGGTAGAATTCCAATTTTATGGTCCTAAAATGCCAAAAAATAAGTTACGGTCATGGCGGGACGGTTACAATTGTTTCTTAGGTCATTTTTGTTGGTCTAGCAGAATTTAAGGCGATTTGAGTCCAGTGACCCGTATCCATGCAGAAGACGTGGGCTACATCACAAGAAAATATGGGAACCGAGTGAAATTCCAGATTATGGCCTTAAAACGACAAAAAAATAAGTAATGGTCTTGGCGAGGCAGTGACTATTGTTCTTTAGGTCATTTTGATGGTATGGAAAATTTTCAGGCGATCCGGGTCTGCTGGCCCGGGCCCATGCAGAATGCGTGGCTATAACACATGAAAATCTAGGAATTGGGCGGAATTTCTGTTTTATGGCTCTAAAAAGACAAAATACGAGTAGCGGTCATGGCGAGGTAGTGATTATTGCTATTTAGATCATGTTTTATGGTCCAAAATTTTTTTAAGAGATCCGGGCCCGTTAGCCCGGGCGAATGAGAAGGCATGGGCTATAACACACGAAATCTGGGAATCTAGCGGAATTCCAGTTTTATGGCCCCAAAATGCCAAAATATAAGTAACGGTCATGGAGAGGCAGCGACAATTGTGCCTTAGGTCATTTTTTATGGTCAGGCAAAAACTTAAGCGATCCTGGTACGCTGGTTCGGGCCCATGCAGAAGGCGCGGGCTATAACACACAAAATCTAGAAATCGGTCAAAATTTCAGTTTTATGACCCTAAAATACCAAAAATTGAGTAACGGTCATAGCGAGGCAGTGACAATATTTTCTTAGGTCATTTTTGATGGTCAGTTAGAATTTTAGGCGATCCTGGTACGCTGGCCCAGACCCATGAAGAAGGCGCAGGCTATAGCATACGAAAATCTAGGAATCAGACGGAATTCTAGTTTTATGGCCCTAAAATGCCAAAAATGTGAGTAACAGTCATAGCGAGGCGGTGACTATTGTGTCTTAGTCGTTTTATATGGTCCAACAATATTTTAGGTGATCCAGGTACAGTGGCCCGATCCCATGCAGAATGTGTGGGCTATAGCAACCAAAAATTTGGGAATCTGGCGAAATTGCCATTTTATGGCACTAATACACCAAAAATTGAGTAACGGTCATAGAGAGAAGGATACTATTGTTCCTTAGGTCATTTTTGACGGTTTGGTAAAATTTTAGGTGATCAGGGTCTAGTGGCTTGGGCCCATGCAGAAGGCGAGGCAATAGCGCACGAAAATCTGGGAATCGGCGGAATTCCAGTTTTATGGTCCTAAAATGTCAAAAAATGATTTACGGTCATGGCGAGACGTTGAATATTTTTCTTTAGGTAGTTTTTATTGGTTCAACAGAATTTTAGGCGATCTGAGTCTGGTGGACCGTGCCCATGCAGAAGGCGTGGGCTACTACAACACATGAAAATATGGGAACCAGGCGAAACTCCAATTTATGGCCTTACAACGACAAAAAATAAGTAACGGTCTTGGCGAGACAGTGACTATTATTTCTTAGGTCATTTTTGATTGTCTGGCAAAATTTCAGGCAATCCTGGTCCTGTGGTCCGGGCCCATGCAGAACGCGTGGGCTATAAAATACGAAAATCTGGGAATTGGGCGGAATTACAGTTTTATGGCTTTAAATATCCAAAAAATGAGTAGCGGTCATGGCAAGGCAGTGATTATTGTTTCTTAGATATTTTTTTATGGTCCAACAAATTTTTAAGAGATCCGGGACCTTTAGCCCTGGCCCATGCAGAAGGCGTGGGCTATAGCACACGAAATTTAGGAATCGGGCGGAATTCCAATTTTATGGCCCTAAAATGCCAAAAAAGAGTAGCGGTCATGGCAAGGCGGTGATATTGTTCCTTAGGTCATTTTTGATGGTCTGACAAATCTTTAGGCGATCCGGGTCTGTTGGCCAGGGCCCATGCAGATGGCATGGATTATGGAACACGAAAATCCGGGAATTGGGCAAAATTCCAGTTTTATGGCCTAAAATGCCAAAAAAGAGTAACAGTCATAGCGAGGCAGTGACTATTGTTCCTTAGGTTATTTTAAATGGTTCTGCAAAATTTTAGGCGATCTGGGAATGGTTGCCTGGGCTCATACAGAAGGCATGGGATATAGCACACGAAATTCTAGAAATCAGGCGAAATTTCAGTTTTTTGGCCCAAAAACATAAAATAACGTGTAGCGGTCATTGCTAGGCGGTGACTATTGTTATTTAGGTTATTTTTAATGGTCCAGCAAAATTTTAGGCGATCCAATTACGGTGGCCCGGGCCCATGCAGAAGGCGTGGGCTATAGCATATGAAAATCTAGGAATCGTATAGAATTCAAGTTTTATGACCCTAAAATGCCAAGAACCGAGTAACGGTCTGGCGAGACGACTTCTATTGTTCCTTAGATCGTTTTTTATTGTCCGACAAATTTTTAGGCGATCCGGGCACGGTGTCTTGAGCCCATGCAGAAGGCGTGGGCTATGCATACGAAAATATGAGAATCGGGCGAAATTCTAATTTTATGGCCTTATAATGCCAAACATGAGTAACGGTCAAAGCGAGGCGGTGAATATTGTTTCTTAGTTAGTTTTTTACGGTTTGGAAAAATTTTAGGTGATCTGGGTACGGTGTCCCGAGCCCATGCAGAAGGCGTGGGCTATAGCACACGAAAGAATCGGGCGAAATTCTAGTTTCATGGCCCTAAAACGCTAAAAAATAAGTAACGGTCATATCTAGGCGGTGATTATTATTCCTTAGGTCGTTTTTGATGGTCCAATAAAGTTTTAGGTGATCCACGTCCGTTGGCTTAGGCCCATGTAGGAGGCGCGGACTATAACACACGAAAATCTAGGAATGAGTTAGAGTTATAGTTTTATGTCCCTAAAATGCTAAAAATGAGTAACGGTCATGGCGAGGTGGTGACTATTGTTTCTTAGGTCATTTTTATGGCCCGAAAAAATTTTAGGTGATCCGGGTATGGTGGCCCGGGCTCATGCAGAAGGCGTGGGCTATAGCACATGAAAATTTGGGAATAAGGCGAAATTCCAATTTTATGGCCCTAAAACGCCAAAAAACGTGTAATGGTCTTGGCGAGGCAATGACTATTATTCATTAGGTCATTTTTGATGGTCTGGAAAAATTTCAAACGATCCGGGTCTGGTGGCCCGGGCCCATGCATAACGTATGGGCTATAGCACACGAAAATCTAGGAATCGGGCGGAATTCATGTTTTATAATCCTAAAATGCCAAAAATAAAAGAGAATCGGTCATGGAGAGACAGTCTATTATTCCTTAGGTCATTTTTGATGGTCTGGAAACTTTTAAGAGACCTGGGATCGGTGGCCTGGGACCAGGCCAAAGCATGGTCTATAGCATACGAAAATCTCGGAATCAGGCGGAATTCCAGTTTTATGGCCATAAAATGGCAAAAAATGAGTAACGGTTACGGCGAGGCGGTAACTATTGTTCCTTCAAATGTTTTTGATGGTCCGACAGAATTTTAGGCGATCCTGGTATGGTGGCTCGGGCCCATGAATAAGGCGTGGGCTATAGCACACGAAAATCTAAGAATCGGGTGGAATTCTAATATTTTGGCCTTAAAATGTAACAAATGTGTAACGGTCATAGCGAGGCTGTGACTATTGTTCCTAAAGTCATTTTTATGGTGTGGAAAAATTTTAGGCCATCCGGGTACGGTAGCCCGGGCCCATTCAAAAGGCATGGGCCATAACACACAAAAATCTGGGAATCGGGCGGAATTCCAGTTTTATAACCCTAAGACGCCAAAACTTGATTAACGGTCATGGAAAGGTAGTGACTACTGTTCCTTAGGTTGTTTTTGATGGTCTGGAAAAGTTTTAGGCGATCCGGGTCTGTGCGTCCCGGCCCATGTAGAAGAAGTGTATGTAGCACACGTAAATCTAGGAATCTGGCGGAATTTCAGTTTTATGGCCCCAAAACGCCAAAAAACGAGTAAAGATCATGGCGAGGCAACAAAAATTATTCCTTAGGTAATTTTTATGGTATGGCTAAAATTTAAGTGTTCCTGGTACGCTGGCCCGGGCCCATGCAGAAGGCGTGGGCTATAGCACAAGAAAAAATAGGAATAGGGCGGAATTCCACTTTTATGGCCCTAGAACGCCAAAAACTGAGTAACGGTCATGGAGATGGTGAGGAAGTGACTAGTGTTCCTTAGGTCAATTTTTATGGTTAGGAAAAATTTTATGCAATCAGGGTCCGGTAGCCTGGGCCCATGGGGAAGGCGTTGGGTATAGCACCCAAAAATCTAGGAATCAAGCGGAATTCAAGTTTTATTGCTCTAAAACGCCAAAAAAAGAGTAGCGATCATGGCGAGGCAGTGATTATTGTTCCTTAGGTCATTTTTGATGGTCCGGAAAAAATTTAGGTTGTCCGGGTCTGGTAAGCAGGGCCCATATAGAAAGCGTGGGCTATGGCACACGAAAATCTAGGAATCGGGCAGAATTCTAGTGTATGGCCATAAACACCAAAAAATGAGTAACGGTTTAGGCGAGGCGATAACTATTATTTCTTAGGTCATTATTGATGGTCCGAAAAAATTTTAAGCGATCTGGGTCCGGTGTCCTGGGCCCATGCAAAAGGCGTGGGCTACAAAAAGAATGAGTAACGGACATGGCGAGACGGTGAGAATTATTCCTTAGGTCATTTTTTAAGGTCAAATATTTTTAGGGGATCCTCGTACGCTGGCCCAGACCCATACAGAAGGCGTGGGCTATAACACACGTAAATCTAGGAATCGGGCAGAATTTTAGTTTTATGGCCCTAAAATTCAAACAATGAGTAACAGTCATGGCAAGGCGGTAACTATTGTTCCTTAGTTATTTTATATGGTCTAGAAAAATTTTAGGCGGTCCAGGTACGGTGGCCTGATCCCATGCAGAAGGCGTAGGCTATAGCAACCGAAAATCTAGGAATCTTGCGGAATTGCCATTTTATGGAACTAAAATGCCAAAAAATGAGAAACGGTCATGGCGAGGAGGATACTATTGTTCCTTAGGTCGTTTTTTGATGGTATGACAAAATATTAGGCGATTCGGGTCCGGTGCCCTGGGCCCACGCAGAAGGTGAGGCAATAACGCATGAAAATCTGGGAAATATGCGTAATTCAAGTTTTATGGCCCTAAAATTCCAAAAAATGAGTAACGGTCATGGAGAGACGGTGACTATTGTTCCTTAGGTCATTTTCGTTAGTCCAGCAAAATTTAAGGCGATCTAGGTCTGGTAGCCTGTGCCCATGCAGAAGGCGTGGACTATAACACACGAAAATCTTGGAACCGGACGAAATTCCAGTTTATGACCTTAATACGAAAATAACGAGTAACGCTCATGGTGAGGCGGTGACTATTGTTTCTTAGGTTGTTTTTGATGGTTCGGCAAAAATTTCAGGAAATCCGTTTCCAGAGGCCCGGGCCCACGCAGAAGGCATGGGCGCACACAAAAATTTGGGAATCGGGTGAAATTCCAGTTTTATGGCCCTAAAACCCCCCAAAACGAGTAACGGTCATGGCGATGCGGTGACTATTGTTCCTTAGGTCGTTTTTGATTGTCAAAACCTTTTTTAGGCGATCCAGGTACGGTGACCCGGGCCCATATAGAAGGCGTGGACTATAGCACACGAAAATTTAGGAGTCGGGCGAAATTCCAGTTTCATGTCCCTAAAATGCCAAAAAATGAGTAACGGTCATGGCAAGGCACTGACTATTGTTCCTTAGTCGTTTTATATAGTCTAGCAAAATTTTAGGTTGTCCAGGTACGGTGTCCTAATCCCATGCAGAAGGCGTAGGCTATAACAACCGAAAATCAAGGAATCTTGCGGAATTGCCGTTTTATGAAATGAGAAATGGTCATGGCGAGGAGGATACTATTGTTCCTTAGGTCTTTTTAGATGGTATGAAAAAATATTAGGCCATTCGAGTCTAGTAACCTGGGCCAACGTTGAAGGCAAGGCAACAACGCATGAAAATCTAGGAATTAGGCAGAATTCCAGTTTTATGGCCCTTAAATTCTAAAAAATGAGTAATGGTTATGGAGAGATGGTGACTATTGTTCCTTAGGTCAGTTTTGTTGGTCCAACAAAATTTAAGGCGATCTGGGTCCGATGGCCTGTGCCCATGCAGAAGGCGAGGGCTATAACATAGACAAATCTTAGAATCGGACGTAATTCCAGTTTATGGCCTTAAAAAAGAAATATAACGAGTAACAGTCATGGCGAGGCGGTGACTATTGTTCCTTAGGTAATTTTTGATGGTCCGGCAAAATTTTAGGAAATCCGGGTCCGGTTGTTCGGGCCCATGCAGAAGGCGTGGGCTGTACCACACAGAAATTTGGAAATCAGGCGAAATTCCGGTTTTATGGTCCTAAAACCCCAAAAATGAGTAACGGTCATGGCGAGGCGGTGACTATTGTTCCTTAGGTCATTTTTAATGGTCTAACAAAATTTTAGGAGATCCGGGTATGATGGCCCGGGCCCATACAGAAGGTGTGGTTATAGCACACAAAAGCCTGGGAATCGGGCGGAATTCCAGTTTCATGTCCCTAAAATGCCAAAAAATGAGTAACGGTCATGGCAAGGAGGTGACTATTGTTGCTTATGTCATTTTTGATGGTCTGCCAAAATATTAGGCGATCCGGGTCTGGTAGCTCGGGCCCATGCAGAAGGAGTGGGCTATAGCACACGACAATCTAGAAATTGAGCAGAATTCCAGTTTTATGGCTCTAAAATGCCATAAATGAGTAACAGTCATGGTGAGGCATTGAATATTGTTCCTTAGTCATGTTTTATTGTCTAGAAAATTTTTAGGCGATCCAGGTCCGATGGCCCGAGCCTATACAGGAGGCGTGGGCTATAGGACACAAAAATCTGGGAATCTGGCGGAATTTCAATTTTATGGTCCTTAAACTCCAAAAAATGAGTTACAATCATGGCGAGGCAGTGACTATTGTTCCTTAGGTCATTGTTGATGGTTCAAAAAAGTTTTAGGCAATCCGGTTCCGGTGGCCTGGGCCCATGCAGAAGGCGTGGGCTATAGCACAAGAAAATTTGGAACTCGGGCGGAATTCCAGTTTATGGCCCTAAAACGCCAAAATACGAGTAACAGTCATGGTGAGGCGGTGACTATAGTTCCTTAGGTCATTTTTATGGTCCAACAATATTTTATGCGATCCAGGTACGGTTGCCCGGGCCCATGCAGAAGGCATGGAATATAGCACACGAAACATCTAGGAATCCGGCGAAATTCTAGTTTTATGGCACAAAAATGCCAAAAAATGAGTAACGATCATGGCAAGGTGGTGACCATTGTTCCATAGGTCGTTCTAGAATGGTTAGACTAAATTTTAAGCAATCCATGTCCAGTGACCTGGGCTCATGAAGAAAGCGTGGGCTAAGCACCAAAAAATCAAGGAATTGGGCGAAATTCCAATTTTATGGCCCTAAAATGAGTAATAGTCATGGCGAGATGGTGACTATTGTTCCTTAGTCATTTTTTATGATTCAGCAAAATTTTAGGCGATCCGGTTACGATGACTATTGTTCCTTGGTCCCTTTTATGGTCCGACAAAATTTCATGCGATCCGGCTCCGGTGGCCCTGTCCTATGCAGAAGGCATGGACTATAACACATGAAAATCTAAGAATCGGGAAGAATTCCAGTTTTATTGAGCTAAAACGCCAAAACATGAGTAACGGTCATGGAAAGGCGGTGACTATTGTTCCTTAGGTCGTTTTTGATGGTCTAGAAAAATACTAGGCAATCCGGGTCCGGTGGCCAGGGCCCATGCAGAACGGGTATGCATAGCACAAGAAAATCTAGGAATCGGGCGGAATTTTAATTTTATGGCTCTAAAATGCCAAAACATGAGTAACAGTCATGGTGAAGTGGTGACTATTGTTCCTTAGTCATTTTTTATGGTCCAGCAAAATTTTAGGCAATCCATGTCCGGTGGTCCGAGCCCATGCAGAAGGTGTGGGCTATAGCAACCAAAAATCTGGGAATCGGGCGAAACTGCCAGTTTATGGAACTAAAACGCCAAAAAAAAGTAATGGTCAAGGAGAGGTTTCTACTATTGTTCCTTAGGTCGTTTGTGATATTTTGGAAAATTTTAAGGCGATCCGGGTCCGGTGGCCCGTCCTACGCAGAAGGCGAGGTTATAGGGCACATAAATTTGGGAATTAGGCGGAATTCTAGTTTTATGGCCCTGAAATACCAAAAAATGAGTAACGGTCATAGAGAGACGGTGACTATTGTTCCTTAGGCCGTTTTTGTTGGTCCAGCAAAATTTAGGGCGATTTGGATACGGTGGCCCGTGCCCATGCAAAAAGCGTGGGCTATAGCGCACGAAAATCTAGGAATCGGGCGCAATTCTTGTTTATGGCCTTAAAACGCCAACGAGTAAAGGTCATGGAGAGATGGTGACTATTGTTCCTTAGGATATTTTTGCTAGTCTGGAAAAATTTTAGGCGATCCGAGTCATGTAGAAGGCGTGGGATATAGAACACGAAAATCTGGGAATAAGGTGAAATTCTAGTTTTGTGTCCCTAAAACGCCAAAAAATAAGTAACAGTCATGGGGAGACAGTGACTATTGTTTCTTAGGTCATTTTGTATTGTCCGGCAAAAGTTTTAGGCGATCTACGTCTGGTGGCATAGGCCCAAGCAGAAGGAATGACCTATAACACACGAAAATCTAGAAATCAGGCGGAATTCCAGCTTTATAGCCCTAAAACGCCAAAAAACGTAACGGCCATGGCAAGGCGGTGACTATTGTTCCTTAGGTAATTTTTTACGGTCTAGCATAATATTAGGCGATCCGTATCCGGTGGCCTGGGCCCATGCAAAAGGCGTGGGCTATAACACACGAAAATCTAGGAATAGGGCGGAATTCCAGTTTTATTGCCCTAAAATGCCAAAATATGAGTAACGGTCATGGAAAGGCGATGACTATTGTTACTTAGGTTATTTTTGATGGTCTAGAAAAATATTAGGCGATCTAGGTTCGGTGTCCTGGGTCCATTCAGAATGCATGGGCCATAGCACACAAAAATCTGGGAATCATGTAGAATTCTAATTTTAAGGTCCTAAAACACCAAACAATGGGTATCGGTCATGACAAGGCGGTGAATAATATTCCTTAGGTCATTATTGATGGTCTAGCAAAACATTAGGCAATCCGGATCCGGTGGCCTGGACCCATGCAGAAGGCATGGGCTATAGCAAACGAAATCTGGGAATCAGGCAGATTTCCAATTTTATGGCCCTATAATGCCAAACAAGTGAGTAGCGCTCATGGAGAGGCGGTGACTATTGTTCCATAGGTCATTTTTATGGTCTAGTAAAATTTCAGGCGATCCGGACCCGGTGGCTTGGGCCCTTGCAGAAGGCTTGAGCTATAGCACACGAAAATCAGGGAATCGGGCGAAATTCTAGTTTTATGGCCATATAACGCCAAAAAACGAGTAACATTCATGGTGAGGCGGTGACTATTGTTCCTTAGGTCATTTTGGATGGGCCAAAAAAATTTTAGGCGATCCGGGTATGGTGGCCCCGGCCCATGCAGAAGTCGTAGGCTATATAGCACATAAAAATCTGGGAATTAGGCGGAATTCCAGTTTTATGGCCCTAAATCGCCAAAAACGAGTAACGGACATGGTGAGGCGGTGACTATTGTTCCTTAGGTTGTTTTGGATGGTTCGACAAACTTTTAGGGCCCATGCAGAAGTCGTAGGCTATAGCACACGAAAATTAGGAATAGGCGGAATTCTAGTTTTATGGCGAGGTGGTGACTATTGTTCCGTAGTCATTTTTATGGTCTAGCAAAATTTTAGCCAATCCAGTTCCGGTGGCCCATTCCCATGCAGAAGGCGTGGGCTATAGCAACCGAAAATTTGTGAATCAGGCAGAATTCCCATTTTATGGCCCTAAAACGCCAAAAAACTAGTAACAGTTATGGTGAGGCAGTGACTATTATTCCTAAGGTCATTTTTGATGGTCCGTAAAAATTTTAGGTGATCCGGATACAGTGGCCCGGGCCCATGCAGAAGGTGTGGGCTATAGCACATAAAAATCTCGGAATCGGGAAAAATTCTAGTTTTATGTCCCTAAAACGATAAAAAAGGAGTAACGATCATGGCGAGGCGGTGACAATTGTTCCTTAGATCGTTTTTGATGGTCATGCAAAATTTTAGGCGATCCTGGTATGCTGGCCCCGACCCATGCATATGGCGTGGGCTATAGCACACGAAAATCTAGGAATCGGTCGAAATTCTAATTTTATGACCCTAAAATGCCATAAAATGAGTAACAGTCATGGCGAGACAGTGACTATTGTTACTTAGTCATTTTTTATGGTTTAGCAAAATTTTAGGCGATCCAGGTACGGTGGTCCCGACCCATGTAGAAGGCGTAGACTACTATAACACACGAAAATCTGGGAATAAGGCATAATTCCAGTTTTATGGCTTTATAATGCCAAAAAATGAGTAACGATCATGGCGAGGCCGTGACTATTGTTCCTTAGGTCATTTGTGATAGTCTAGAAAATTTTTAGGCAATCCGGGTCTTGTGGGCCGAGCCCATGGAGAAGGCTTGGGCTATAAGTACACGAAAATCTTGAAATTGGGCGGAATTCTAGTTTTATGGCTCTAAAACGCCAATAAATGAGTGATAGTCATGGCGAGGGGTGAATATTGTTTCATAGGTCATTCTTTATGGTCTGACAAAATTTCAACCTATCCGAGTCTGGTGGCCCGGGCCCATGTAAATGGCATAGGCTATATCACACGAAAATCTGGGAATCAGACGGAATTCAAGTTTTTATGAACCTAAAACGCCAAAAATGAGTAAATGTCATGGCAAGGTAGTGACTATTGTTCCTTAGTTCGTTTTTATGGTCCAGCAAAATTTTAGGTGATCCGGGTCCGATGGCCTCGGTCCATGCAGAAGGCGTGGGCTATCGCTCATGAAAGTCTGCGAATCGGGAAGCATTCCAGTTTTATGGCCCTAAAATGCCAAAAAACGAGTGTCGTCCATGGCGAGGTGGTGGCTATTGTTCCTTAGGTCGCTTTTTATTGTACGGTAAAATTTTAGGCGATTCATATCCAGTGGCCCGTGCCCATGCAGAAGGCGTGGTTTATAGCACACGAAAATCTAGGAATTGAGCAGAATTCTAGTATATGGCCTTAAAATCCAAAAACAAAACGAGTAACGGCCATGGGGAGGCGGTGATTATTGTTTCCTAGGTCATTTTTGATGGTCCGGCAAAATTTTAAGCGATCTGGCTGTAGCACACAAAATCGGGAAATCGACGGAATTCTAGTTTTATCGCCCTAAAATGCCAAACAATGAGTAACGGTCAAGGAGAATCGGATACTATTGATCCTTTGGTCATTTTTGATAAACTTTAGGCGATCCGGGTCTAGTGGCCCGAGCCCATGCAGAAGACGTGGGTTATAGTATACGAAAATCTAGAAATCAGGCCAAATTCCAGTTTTATGGCCCTTAAATGCCAAAAGACGTGTAACGGTCATGGAGAGGCGGTGACTATTGTTCCTTAGGTCATTTTTGATGGTCCGGTAAAATTTTAGGCGATCTGAATCCGGTAGCCCGGGCCCATGCAGAAGGCGTGGGCTATAGCACACGAAAATCTGGGAATTATGTAGAATTCATGTTTAATGGCCCTAATATGCCAAAAGAACGAGTAACAGTCATGGCAAGGCAATGACTATTGTTCCTAAGGTCATTTTTTATGGTCCAGTTTTATGGCCCTAAAATGCCAAAAAATGAGTAATAGTTATGGCGAGGCAGAGACTATTATTTCTTAGTCATTTTTTATGGTCTAGAAAAATGATAGGCGATCTAGGTCCGATGGCCCAAGCCTATGCAGAAGGTATGGGTTATAGTAACTGAAAATCTAGGAATCGGGCGGAATTGCCGTTTTATGGCACTAAGACGCCAAAAAATGAGTAATGGTCATGGCGAAGTGGCTACGATTGTTCCTTAGGTAACTATTATTCCTTAGGTCATTTTTGATGGTCCAGCAAAATTTTAGGTGATCCTGGTCCGGTGGCCTGGGCCCATGCAGAAGGCACGAAAATCTGCGAATCGAGAAGAATTCCAGTTTTATTGCCCTAAAACGCCAAAAAGCGAGTACTGTTCATGGCGAGGTAGTGACTATTATTCCTTGGGTCGCTTTTATGGTAAAGTAAAATTTTAGGCGATCCATATTCGGTGGCCCGTGCCCATGTAGAAGGCGTGGTTATAGTACACGAAAATCTAGAAATTGAGCGAAATTCTAGTTTATTACCTTAAAACGCGACTATTGTTCCTTAGGTTGTTTATGGTGAGACAGTGACTATTGTTCCTTAGGTTGTTTTTGATGGTCCGGCAAAAGTTTAAGCGATATGGGCGTGTGGCCTAGACCCATGCTTAAGGCGTGGGCTATAGCGTACAAAATCTGAAAATCGGGAGGAATTGCAGCTTTATGGCCCTAAAATGCCAAAACACGAGTAACGGTCAAGGTGAATCGGATACTGTTGTTCCTTAGGCCATTTTTAATAAATTTTAGGCGATCCGGGTCCGATGGCCCGGGCCTATACAAAAGGCGTGGGCTATAGCATACGAAAATTTAGGAATTAGGCCGAATTCTAATTTTATGGCCCTTGAATGCCAAAAGACGAGTAACAATCATGGAGAGACGGTGACTATTATTCCTTAGGTCATTTTTGATTTTTCGGCAAAATTTTGGGAGATCCGGGTCCGGTAGCCTGGGCCCATGTAAAAGGCATGGGCTATAGCACACGAAAATCTAGGAATCGTGCGTAATTCATGTTTAATGGCCTTAATATGCCAAATAAGGAGTAACAGTCATGGCGAGGCGGCGACTATTAATACTAAGGTCATTCTTGATCGTCCGTCAATATTTTAGGTGATTCGGATACGGTGGCCTAGGCCCATGCAGAAGGTGTGGGCTATAACACACGCAAATCGTGGTATCGGGCAGCATTCTAGTTTTATGGCCCTAGATTGCCAAAAATTGAGTAACAGTCATGGTGAGGCGTAGACTATTGTTCCTTAGTCATTTTCTATGGTCCAGCAAAATTGTAGGCGATCCAAATCCGATGGCCCGAGCCCATGCAGAAGGCGAGGCTATAGCACACGAAAAGCTGGGAATTAGGAGGAATTCCAGAATTATGGCCCTAAAATGCCATAAAATAAGTAACAGTCATGGCGATATGGTGACTATTGTTCCTTAGTCATTTTTTATGGTCCAGCAAAATTTTAGGCGATACGGGTACGGAGGCTTGGGCCCATGTAGAAGGCATGGACTATAGCACACGAAAATTTGGGAATAAGGCGTAATTCCAGTTTTATGGCCTTAAAATGCCAAAAAATGAGTAACGGTCGTGGCGAGGCGGTAACTATTGTCCCTAAGGTTGTTTTTGATGGTCCAAAAAATGTTTAGGCAATACGGGTCTGGTGGCAAGGGCACATGCAGAAGGCGTGGGCTATAACACACTAAAATCTGTGAATCAGGCGGAATTCCAGTTTTATGGTTGTAAAACGCCAAAAAATGAGTAACGGCCATGGCGAGGGGCTGAATATTGTTTCATAGGTCATTCTTTATGGTACGACAAAATTTGAGTCGGTCCGAGTCTGGTGTCCCGGGCCCATGTAGATGACATGGGCTATAACACACGAAAATATGGGAATCAGGCGGAATTCCAGTTTTATGACCGTTAAACGCCAAAATATGAGTAACGGTCATGGAAAGGTGGTGAATATTGTTCCTTAGGTCAGTATTGATAGTCTAACAAAATTTTAGGCGATCCAGGTCCGGTTACCTGGGCCCATGAAAAAGGCGTGGGCTATAGCACACGAAAATCTGCGAATCAAGCACAATTCCAATTTTATGGCCCTAAAATGCCACAAATCTAGTAACGGTCATGACAAGGTGGTGACTATTGTTCCTTAGGTCACTTTTTATGGTACAGTAAACTTTTAAGCAATCCAGATCCGGTGGCCTGTGCCCATGCAGAAGGCGTGGGTTATAGCACACGAAAATCTAGGAATTGAGCAGAATTCCAGTTTATGGCCTTAAAACGCCAAAAAACAAGTAACGGTCCTAGCGAGGCGGTGAATATTGTTCCTTAGGTCATTTTTGATGGTCCGACAAATTTTAAGCTATCTGGGTCCGGTGGCCTGGGTCCATGCCTAAGGCGTGGGCTAAAGCACATAAAATCTGGAAATCGAGTGGAATTCCAGTTTTATGGCCCTAAAATGCAAAAAATGAGTAACAGTCAGGGAGAATCGGCTACTAATGTTCCTTAGGTCGTTTTTGATAAATTTTAGGCGATCCTTGTCCGATGGCCCGGGCCCCTGCAGAAAGCATTGGCTATAGCACACGAAAATCTAGGAATCAGGCTGAATTTGAGTTTTATGGCCCTGAAACCCCAAACAACAAGTAACGGTCATGGAAAGGCAATGACTATTGTTCCTTAGGTCATTTTTGATGGTCCGGCAAAATTTTAACCGATCCGAGTCTGGTGGACCGGTCCCATATAGATGGCATGGGCTATAACACACGAAAATTTGGAAATCAGGAAGAACTTCAGTTTTATGAGGCCAAAATATGAGTAACGGTCATGGAAAGGCGGTGAATATTGTTCCATAGGTCATTCTTTATGGTGCAACAAAATTTCAGCCGATCCGAGTATAGTGGGCCAGGCCCATGTAGATGGCATTGGCTATAGCACACGAAAATATAGGAATTGGGCAGAATTTCAGTTTTATGGCCTTAAAATACAAAACAATGAGTAACAGTCATGGAGATGCGGTGAGTATTGTTCCTTAGTCATTTTTTATGGTCCAGCAAAATTGTAGGCGATACACGTCCGGTGGCCCAAGCCCATGTAGAAGGCGTGAGCTATAGTAATTGAAAATCTGGGAATCAGGTGGAATTGTCGTTTTATGGCACTAAGACGCCAAAAATGAGTAATGGTCATGGCGAGGTGGCTACGATTGTTTCTTTGGTCGTTTTTGATAGTTAAGGAAAACTTTTAGGCGATCCAAGTTTGGTGGCTCGGGCCCATGCAGAAGGCGAGGCTATAGCGCAAGAAGAAGCTGGGAATTAAGCGGAATTCAAGTTTTATGGCCCTAAATTACCAAGAAAGGAGTAACGGTCATGGCGAGACAGTGACTATTGTCTCTTAGGTCATTGTTATTGGTCCGACAAAAGTTAAGGCGATATAGGTCCGGTTGTTTGTGCCCATACAGAAGGCGTGGGCTATAGCATCCAAAAATCTTGGAAACGGGCAAAATTCCAATTTATGGCCTTAAAATGCCATAAAAAGTAACGGTCATGTCGAGGCGGTGACTATTGTTCCTTAGGTGATTTTTGCTGGTCTGGCACAAACTGGCCCGTGCCCATGCAAAAGGCGTGGGCTATAGCACATGAAAATCTAGGAATTAGGCGAAATTCCAGTTTATGACCTTAAAATGCGAAAAACCAAGTACGGTCATGGAGAGGTGGTGACTATTGTTCTTTAGGTCATATTTGATGGTCCAAAAAAATTTAAGGCAATCCGGGTTTGGCGGCTCGGGCCCATGCAGAAGGCGTGGGCTATATCACACGAAAAACTGGGAATGAGGCGGAATTCCAGTTTTATGGCCCTAAAATGCCAATAAATGACTAACGTCGTGGTGAGGCAGTGACTATTGTTTTTTAAGTCATTTTTTATCGTTCGGAAAAACTTAGTTGATCCAGGTACGGTGGACCGGGCCCATGTATTAGACGTGGACTATATCACATGAAAATCTGGAATAAGGCGTAATTCCAATTTTATGGCCTTAAAACGCCAAATACGAGTAACGGTCATGGTGAGGCGGTGACTATTGTTCCTTAGGTAATTTTTGATGGTCCGGCAAAATTTTAGCCGATCCGAGTCTGGTGGCCCGGGCCCATATAGATGGCATGGGCTATAACACACGAAAATCTGGGAATCGGGCGGAATTCCATTTTTATGACCCTGAAACGCCAAAACATGAGTAACAGTCATGGAAAGGTGGTGACTATTATTCCATAGGTCATTCTTTATGGTGCAATAAAATTTCAGCCGATCCGAGTTTGGTGTCCCGGGCCTATGTAGATGGCAGGCATGGGCATAACACACGAAAATCTAGGAATCGGGTAGAATTCTAGTTTTATGGCCCTAAAATACCAAACAATGAGTAACAGTCATGGAGAGGTGGTGAGTATTGTTCCTTAGTCATTTTTTATGGTCCAGCAAAATTGTAGGCGATACACGTCCGGTGGCCTAAGCCCATGTAGAAGGCGCGAGCTATAGTAATTGGAAATCTGGGAATCAGGCGGAATTACCATTTTATGGCACTAAGACGCCAAAAAATGAGTAATGGTCATGGCTAGGTGGCTACGATTGTTCCTTAGGTCATTTTTGATAGTTAAGGAAAACCTTTAGGCGATCCAGGTTCGGTGGCTCGGGCCCATGCAGAAGGCGAGGCTATAGCGCACGAAAAGCTGGGAATTAAGTGGAATTCAAGTTTTATGGCCCTAAATTATCAAGAAAGGAGTAACGGTCATGGAGAGACAGTGACTATTGTCTCTTAGGTCATTGTTATTGGTCTAACAAAAGTTAAGGCGATATAGGTCCGGTTGTTTGTGCCCATACAGAAGTCGTGGGCTATAGCACCCAAAAATTTTGGAAACGAGCGAAATTCCAATTTATGGCCTTAAAATGCCAAATAAAAAGTAACGGTCACGGCTAGGCGGTGACTATTGTTTCTTAGGTGATTTTCACTGGTCTGGCACAAACTTTAGGCGATCCGGATCCGGTGGCATGTGCCCATGCAGAAGGCGTGGGATATAGCACATGAAAATCTAGGAATATGGCCTTAAAACGCGAAACAATAAGTACAGTTATGGAGAGGCGGCGACTATTGTTCTTTAGGTCATATTTGATGGTCCGAAAAAATTTAAGGCAATCCGAGTCTCGCGGCTCGGGCCCATGCAGAAGGCGTGGGCTGTAGCACACGAAGAATTGGAAATCAGGCGGAATTCCAGTTTTATGGCCCTAAAACGCCAATAAATGAGTAACAGTCATGGTGAGGTGGTGCCAATTATTTCTTAAGTCATTTTTGATCGTCCGACAAAATTTTAGGTGATCCAGGTAGGGTGGCCCGGGCCCATGTAGTAGACGTGGACTATAGCACACAAAAAGATGGGAATAAGGCGTAATTCCAATTTTATGGCCTTAAAACGCCAAAAACGAGTAACAGCCATGGCGAGGTGGTAACTATTGTTCCTTAGGTCATTTTTGATGGTCTAGAAAATTTTTAGGCAATTTGGGTTTGGTGGCCCGGGTCCATGCACAAGGCGTTGGCTATAGCACACGAAAATCTGGGAATCGGGTGAAATTCCAGTTTTATGGGCACTAAAACGTTAAAAAACGAGTAATAGTCATGGCGAGGGGGTGAATATTGTTCCATAGGTCATTCTTTATGGTCCAACAAAATTTCAGCCAATCCGAGTCTGGTGTCCCGGGCCCATGTAAATCTAGGAATCGGGCAGAATTCCAGTTTTATGGCCCTAAAGTACCAAAAAATGAGCAACAGTCATGGCGAGGCGGTGGGTATTGTTCCTTAGTCAATTTTTTATAGTCCATCAAAATTGTAGGCGATACAGGTCCGGTGGCACGACCCCATGCAGAAGGCATAGGCTATAGTAATTGAAAATCTCCGAATCGGGCGAAATTGCCGTTTTATGGCACTAAGATGCCAAAAAAATGAGTAATGGTCATGGCGAGGTGGCTATGATTGTTCCATAGGTCATTTTTGATAGTGAGGCAAAATTTTAGGCGATCCAGGTTTGGTGGCTCGGGCCCATGCAGAAGGCGAGGTTATAGCGCACGAAAAGCTGGGAATTAGGCGGAATTCCAGTGTATGGACTTAAAATGCGAAAAAATAAGTAACGGTCATGGAGAGACAGTGACTATAAGTTTTAGGTCGTTTTGTTGGTCCGACAAAAGTTAAGGCGATTTAGGTCCGGTTGTTTGTGTCCATACAGAAGGCGTGGGCTATAGCACGCAAAAATCTTGGAAATGGGTGAAATTCTGGTTTATGGCGTTAAAATGCCAAATAAAAAGTAACGGTCATGGCAATGCGGTAACTATTGTTCCTTAGGTCATTTTTTTTAGTCTGGCAAAGACTTTAGGCGATCCGTATCCGGTGGCCTCTGCCCATGATGAAGGCGTGGGCTATAGCACATGAAAATCTAGGAATTGGGCAGAATTCTAATTTATGGCCTTAAAACGGGAAAAAAATAAGTAACGGTCATGGAGAGGGGGTGACTATTATTATTTAGGTCATATTTGATAGTCTGGCAAAATTTAAGGCGATCCGGGTCCGGCGGCTCGGACCCATAAAAAAGAAATGGGTTGTAGCATACGAAAAGCTGGGAATCAGCCATAATTTAGTTTTATGGCACTAAAACGCCATTAAATGAGTAACGGTCATGGTGAAACTGTGACTATTGTTTCTTAGGTCATTTATGATCGTCCGACAAAATTTTAGGCGATCCAAATACGGTTGCCTGGGCCCATGCAGAAGGTGTGGGCTATAACATACGAAAATCTGGGAATCGAGCGGAATTCTAGTTTTATGGCCCTAAAACGACAAATAACGAGTAACGATCATCGATAGGCGGTGAAAATTGTTCCTTAGATCGTTTTCGATGTTCAGGCAAAATTTTAGGCAATCCTGGTATGCTGGCCCGAACCCATGTAGAAGGCGTGGGCTATATAGCACATGAAAATCTAGGAATCGGTCGGAATTCCAGTTTTATGGCCCTAAAATTCCATAAAAAATGAGTAACAGTCATGGCGAGAAAGTGACTATTGTTCCGTAGTCATTTTTGATGGTCCAACACAAATTTAGGTGATCCAGGTATGGTTGACCGGGCCCATGTAGTAGACGTAGACTATAGCACATGAAAATCTGGGAATAAGGCGTAATTCAGTTTTATGGCCTTAAAATACCAAAAATGAGTAACGGTCATGGGAGGCAATGACTATTATTCCTTAGGTCATTTTTTATGGTCCAGGAAATTTTTAGGCAATCCGGGTATGGTGGCAAGGGCCTATGGAGAAGGCGTGGGCTGTAGCACATGAAAATCTGGAAATCAGGCAAAATTAGTTTTATGGCCCTAAAACGCCAAAAATAAGTAATAGTCATGGCGAGGGGGTGAATACTGTTCCATAGGTCATTCTTTATGGTCCGACAAAATTTCAGCCTATCCGAGTCTGGTGGCCACACAAAATCTGGGAATCGAGCAGAAGTCTAGTGTTATGGCTCTAAAATGTCAAAAAATGAGTAACAGTCGTGGCGAGACGGTCACTAATGTTCCTTAGCCACTTTTTATGGTCTAGAAAAATTATAGGCGATCCAGGTCTGTGGTCCAAGCCCATGTAGAAGGCGTGGGCTATAGTAATTGAAAATCTGGGAATCGCGCGGAATTGCCGTTTTATGGCACTAAGACGCCACAAAATGAGTAATGGTCATGGCGAGGAGGCTATGGTTGTTCCTTAGGTCATTTTTGATAGTCTGAAAAATTTTTAGGCGATCCAAGTTTGGTGGCCCGAGCCCATACAGAAGGCGAGGCTATAGCGCACGAAAAGTTGGAAATTAGGCAGAATTCGAGTTTTATGGCCTTAAATTGCCAAAAAACAAGTAACAGACATGGAGAGACAATGACTATTGTTCCTTAGGTCTTTTTTGTTGGTCTGGAAAAATTTAAAGCGATCTAGGTCCGATTGTCTGTGACAATATAGAAGGTGTGGGCTATAGCACACGAAAATCTTGAAAACTGGCGAAATTCAAATTTATGGCCTTAAAATGCCAAATAAAACGTAAAGTTCATGGAGAGGTGGTGACTATTGTTCCTTAGGTCATTTTTGCTAGTCTGAAAAAAGCTTTAGGCGATCCGAATCTGGTGGCCCGTGCCCATGCAAAAGGCGTGGCACATGAAAATCTAGGAATTAGGCGAAATTCCAATGTATGGACTTAAAACGCGAAACAATAAGTAACGGTCATGGCGAGGCGGTGACTATTGTTCTTTAGGTCATATTTGATGGTTCGGCAAAATTTAAGGCGATCCGGGTTCGGCGGCCTAAGCCCATGCTGAAGGCGTGGGCTGTAGTACACGAAAAATTGGGAATCAGGCAGAATTCTAGTTTTATGGCCCTAAAACGGCAAAAAATGAGTAACGGTCATGGCGAGGCAATGACTATTGTTCCTTAGGTCATTTTTGATGGTCCGGCAAAATGTTAGGCGATCCGTATCTGGTTACCCGGGCCCATGCAGAAGTCGTAGACTATAGCATACGAAAATTTAGGAATAGGCGGAATTCTAATTTTATGGCCCTAAAACGCCAAAAAATGAGTAACCGTCATGGCGAGGTGGTGACTATTGTTCCGTAGTCATTTTTTATGGTCCAGCAAAATTTTAGGTAATCCATGCCCGGTGGCCCATGCCCATGCAGAAGGCGTGGGCTATTGCAATCAAAAATTTGTGAATCAGATAGAATTACCGTTTTATGGTCCTAAAACACCAAAACTAAGAGTAACCGTCATGGCGAGGCAGTGAATATTATTCCAAAGGTCATTTTTATCGTACATCAAAATTTTAGGCTATCCGGATATGGTGTCCTGGGCCCATGCAAAAGGCATGGATTATAGCACGTGAAAATCTAGGAATTAGGCGGAATTTTAATTTATGGACTTAAAACGCAAAAACAAAAAGTAATGGTCATGGCGTGGTGGTGGCTATTGTTCCTTAGGTCATTTTTTATCGTCCGACAAAATATTAAGCGATCCGGATACGGTGGCCATGGGCAGAATTCCAGTTTTATGGCCCTAAAACGATAAATATCGAGTAACGATCATGGCGAGACGGTGACAATTGTTACTTAGATCCTTTTTCATGGTCAGGCAAAATTTTAGGCGATCCTGGTATGCTGGCCTGGACCCATGCAGAAGGCGGGGCTATAGCACATGAAAATCTAGAAATAAGGCGAAATTCTAGTTTTATGGCCCTAAAATTCCATAAAATGAGTAACAATCATGGAGAGACAGTGACTATTGTTCCTTAGTCATTTTTATGGTCTAGCAAAATGTTAGGTAATCCATGAACGGTGGCCCTGGCCTATGTTGTAGACGTGGAGCACACAAAAATTTGGGAATAAGGCGTAATTCCAGTTGTATGGACTTAAAATGCCCACAACGAGTAATGGTCATGGCGAGGCGGTGACTATTATTCCTTAGGTCATTTGTTATAGTCCAAAAATGTTTTACGCAATACGGGTCTGGTGGTCAGGGCCCATGCAGAAGGCATGGGTTATATCACACGAAAATTTAGGAATCAGGCGAAATTCCAGTTTTATGGCCCTAAAACGCCAAAAGACAAGTAACAGTCATGGCGAGGGGATGAATACTGTTCCATAGGTCATTCTTTATGGTCCGACAAAATTTTAGCCGATCCGAGGCTGGTGGCCCATGTAGGTGGCATGGGCTATAACACACGAAATTTGGGAATCGAGCGGAATTCCAGTTTTATGGACCTAAAATGTCAAAAAATGAGTAACAGTCATGGCTAGGCGGTCACTATTGTTCCTTACTCATTGTTTATGGTCCAGCAAAATTGTAGGCGATCCAGGTCTGGTGTCCCAAGCCCATGCAGAAGGCGTGGGCTATAGTAATTGAAAATTTAGGAATCGGGCGGAGTTACCGTTTTATGGCAGTAAGACGCCAAAAAATAAGTAATGTTCATGGAGAGGTGGCTACGGTAATTCCTTAGGTCATTTTTGATAGTTTGGCAAAATTTTAGGCGATCCAGATTCGGTGGCCCGGGCCCATGCAGAAGGCGAGGCTATAGCGCACGAAAAGATAGGAATTAGGCAGAATTCTAGTTTTATGGCTCTAAATTGCCAAATAATAAGTAAGGATCATGGCGAGACAATGACTATTGTTCTTTAGGTATTTTTGTTGGTCCGAAAAAATTTAAGGCGATCTAGGTCCGGTGGTCTGTGACAATACAGAAGGCGTGGGCTATAGCACACGAAAATCTTGAAAATAGACGAAATTCCAATTTATGGCCTTAAAATGCCAAATAAAAAGTAACGGTCATGGCGAGGCAGTGACTATTATTTCTTAGGTCATTTTTGCTAGTCTGAAAAAAACTTTAGGCGATCTGGATACGGTGGCCTGTGCCCATGGAGAAGACGTGGGGCTATAGTACATGAAAATCTTGGAAATGGGCGAAATTCAAGTTTATGGCCTTAAAACGCGAAAAAATAAGTAACGGTCATGGCGAGACGGTGACTATTGTTCTTTAGGTCATATTTGATGGTCCAGCAAAATTTAAGGCGATCCGGGTCCGGCGGCCCGGGCCCATGCAGAAGGCGTGAGCTGTAGCATACGAAAAATTGGGAATCAGGCGAAATTCCAATTTTATGGCCCTAAAACGCCAAAAATGAGTAACAGTCACGGCGAGGCAATGACTATTGGTTCTTAGGTCATATTTGATCGTCCGAAAAAATGTTAGGTGATCCGTATACGGTGGCCGAGCCCATGTAGAAGGTATGGGCTATAGCACACGAAAATCTGGGAATCAAGCGAAATTCCAATTTTATGGCCCTAAAACGACAAATAACGAGTAACAATCATGGAGAGGCGGTGACTATTATTCATTAGGTCGTTTTCTAATGGTCCGACAAAATTTTAGACGATCCGGATCCGGTAGCGCGCACCCATGCAGAAGACGTGGGTTATATAACACACGAAAATCTAGGAATCGGGCGATATTCTAGTTATATGATCCTAAAACACAAAAAAAATGAGTAACGGTCATAGAGATGCGATGACTATTGTTCCTTAGGCTGTTTTTGATGGTCCGGCAAAATTTTAGGCTATCCGGGTTCGGTGACCAGAGTTCATTTAGATGGCGTGGGTTATAGCAAACGAAAATATGGGAATCGGGTGGAATTCCAGTTTTATGCCCCTAAAATGCCAAATAACGAGAAATGGTCATAGTGAAGCGGGAACTATTGTTCCTTAGGTCATTTTTGGTGGTCTGAAAAAATTTTAGGCGATCCGAGTCCGGTGACACGGGCCCATACAGAAGGCGTGGGCTATACACATGAAAATCATGGAATCAGGCGGAATTATAATTTTATAGCCGTACCAAAAAATGAGTAACGGTCATGGCGAGACGTTTTGCATTCTATTTTGCACTAGTCAAGACATGATTCAACTTGTGGTTTCTCTGTTGTTGATGAAAGAGAGTCGCCACCTAATATTTAAAGGTATACTAGGGTACCTATTTAATTACTAAGCTATGTTCATTACAGGTCTGCAAACCGGTGAGATTATGGGTAAGGGTTTTTGTTCTTCTAAGGGGAAGGTGTTAGGCACCCCTTAAAATCTACATCAGGTAGCTCCATAGGACTTAGTCTAATCTTAAGGGCTCAATTATTTATACTATGATTGATTATTACTAAGTCATGATTTACTACATGTTAAAAGGAGTACATATAAGATTTAGAAGGGGCATAGGATTATAAAAGAGTTATTGAAAGTTAAGAGAGTTTTGAAAGTGGTCTAGATTTTAAGGCTTGTAATTATTAAGTCAAGAAAGTGATTATCTTTGAAGAAAACAAATGATTGTATAATTTTCAGAAAATGTACATAAGAACAATGATTCCAAATGTACCTTGATTTTTTTTAGAATTCTGAAGAAGGCGAGTCTTTGAAAATTTGTTTGGGTGATTGTTCGTTACTGCCATTTATGAAAATTTGGTTTTATTCCTTGTTAGTGAAAATCAGTGAATCTTTCCTAATTTTCTTGGGAAACGGGTTGTCGTTCTGATTAAAGACATGAGCTTCAAAACCTTTAAGAAAAGTGAGTGTGCAAGATGAAAATGTTATAATTAACAGGAGGCGAAGATTAATTACTAGCTATTTTCTTTTAAAACATGTATTAGTTAAGGTTTGCCTATGTTTCATGTAATAGTAGAGTATGAAAGTAAAGTACATAATCTAATATATGAATGTTAAATACATGAGAACAAAGTATGATAAAACAACGAAGGCGGTAAGCGAAAAATAATAAAGGCAGTAAACTAAGCTATGAAAAATAATGAATAATAACTAAAGAAGTAGGGAGAGATGACTGGACTCAATAAGGTAGGCCCAACAATTTGAGAGGCGCAGCTATAGCAAGACCGGACCCTTCAAAGGTGCAGGAAAGCTGGTTTAGGCCTGAGGTCCTTAGGAACTCAGCATACCCAAATGTACAAATGTCCAAAAAGGACAAAGAAGGTCATTAGAAAATATATTCCACATTCTCAGCATATTCAAATATACATGACAGGAAGATAGACAAATAATTGAAACAAGAAAATAATTAATACTGTGGAAAATTATATTATGTGGTGGTTCTATTTAGCAAATAATTCACATTGAAAACCTTTTGTTGCATTAAACACTAAACCCCCAAAGAACTAAATGCGTCAATGAATAAAGGGCTAAGGAGGAAGCTCCACCCAAGGTCGATGCCCCCTTTGGATCCCCCGACACTTCAAAGTTCCTAAGGGACTTAAGGCCCAAGGCAATGCTTGTGCCCGGGAGGGCAGCCCAACCTAGAGTCGAACTCCACTCCCAAATACCCTTAAACACTAATCACATATTTTTCTTACGGGTTTAAATGCCAATGAGGCCCTTTCAATGTAAATTGAATGCTATAGCATTACCTATCACAAAATATATACTTTTCCCCTAACATAAGAACATATAATCTATATTGAGTTACCAAACAAACATATATCACATGAATTTTAAAGATTAGATTCTGAAATTCATATAGGTGAATATTAGAAATATCACAAACATGTTACAAGAGTCTAAATTTAGACCAACGTTATACTCCAAGGAAAGGTAAGTCTATGAAACAACAACTCAGCATATATAGAGGTTTCAAAGATATCTATGGCATGATGAACTTTCTCAATATGTATGCACTTTACAGACTACAACATGGAATCCCTAAGGATTTCTATAAATCATACTCCTAACAAATTATCAAGTTCAGATAACATCAGTCAGGATCCTTATGAGACTTTAGGGACTAGACTTGGTTTTTTAAGTTATCAAAAGAGCAAGGGTTAGGGCAGTTCTGGACAGGATATATAATCAGGAACTAAACAAGAGCATGCAACATTCAATCAGATACTTAAAACACTTCAAATGCAGTAGTGATTCTTATGTAAACAAGGAAAGCTTTACACATTTTGTAGGATTAGTTTAAGCAAAAGGTTACATATAAGGGAAAGACACTACATCAGGATAGTTTTAATTCAAAACTTAACTCTAAGTTAGTACATGTATGCAAAGATGGTCATGCTTCTTTTTTATAAGTTATTACTTGACTAGGGCATAGTAGCTAGGTTCCTTGAAGGATAAAATGCATGCCATCTTTTCAAAGATGCGTGATGACCCTAAAGATAAGAGATAGAAGATATGAATCATAGCAACAACTCAGAAATAGTCTAACAGACATAAGCAGGGAAGATGACATATAAACACTTAGAGTTCCTGTTCAAGGTTTAAAGGATATAAACTTAACATATTCATATTCATTCAATCATAGTTATCATAATATAAGTTCAACTTCAAAAACTCACAAGCTACAGAGATACAACAGGAAAGGATAAAGGTTGTTGTACGCCAATAAGAGCTATGAGGTTCATGTGAACATGAACATATAATAACTTAATCATGTAAACTATTGGAAACTTAGGAAACAAGATCAACAAGAATCAATTATATAGTTTAACCAATCATCATTTAAAGAATCATAGCAAGACAACTAATCACAACTAGCTGATAAACCAACAGAACATAAGCATTAGCATATTAAATACCATAACAACTGTATATACAGAACCTAACTTAGCATGCTTGTATCATTCAAAGAAACGAACAAAAGAGAAGAATGAGAGAGGTGCTAACCATTTTGAGAGCAACAGACCAAACGAGAACTCTTTTTCGTTGCTTAAGATCCCAGAAGACCAGTGATAGTACTCACCAAAAATAAAGAAAAAACAGTAAGAACCTAAGGCTTGGAATCCTAAACTTCTCAGTGTTTTTTTTGTGTTTTTTTTATCAGTGTTAGGTAATTGATTCATAATTTTTGTTGTTTGTAAGTGTTTATAGGTGAGAGCATTAAAGACTTCTATTTATAGTGGCCATAGAAGGCTCTAGGGTTTCAGAGAATTCAAAATCGGATAGTGGAAGATGACGATTACCAGATGATGTGAGCACGGTTGAGTAAAATTAAAAGAGAACAAAGGGAAAACGAGTAAGGATTTTTACCTGAGAGGAGAGAAGGTTAACCGTTGGAAGCGAGAATCAGCGGACAAATCCCGAACACCCAGAGGTCACTGCGTTTGACCTATCGATATAAAATATACATCATGAAATCTCTGAAGAAGCTTCATGCATGCTTTGATTTAACATAACACAAGAGAAATTTGAAGATTTGATGTTGCATGTTTAAACCCTAGGGTTCGGATTTAATAGATTTGAAATAGAGTGATAAAAATGGGAAGTAATTGGCGAGAATTGCGAACATGAGAGAGGAAGCATGATTCTCTGACGAATTCGTGACCTTGCACTAATTAGTGCAAGGTTTAGGTGATTAATGGATCTGTGGGTTTGAGAGAGATGAGAGAAGAAGAGGAAAGGAGGGGTAGCTGAAAGTTTGGAGAAATGATTTAGGGTTTTGGGGTATTGGGGATGGTCTTTAGGTTTAAGAGTGAGAAATAGGATTTGGGCCGTTGGATACAATAATCAACGACCTTGATAATTTAGGCATTAAAGAATAAAAAATATAAAAAGTTACGGCCGTCAGATGGTTCACTACTAAAAAATCAGGTTTTAGCGACAGACAAATTCTGTAGCTAAACAGAAAAATCCGTTGCTAAATGAGATTAGCAACGGATTATCAAGAAATTCTGCTAGCTACGAGCGTTTTAGCGACAGATTAGCGACGACATTCATAACTAATTCTATTTTTTTTTTGTAGTGGTTGGATTTGGATGGCTGAGATTGAGTCTGGTGAGGTACCAAACTTAAAGGAAAATTGGGGATAAAATGTGGGTCGTTGATCTGATAGATCAACGGTCCAGATTCATTGTGCTTTCTTTGTCAGTGAGAGAGGTGAGTGATGTGTCAGGTTATGATTGGTTTAGGGAGAGTGTCACGGATCAATTTGACAAAAATCAAGTGTGAAAACGCTCCTGTAATTGGAACAAAATGGGTTTTCAGAAATAAGGTAAATGAGGCTGGAAAGGTTGTGAGAAATAAAGCCAGATTAGTAGCTCAAGGATACTCACAACAGGAATGAGTCGACTACGACGAAACCTTTGCTCCAGTAGCTCGATTGGAATAAATACAAATTCTTCTTGCATACGCATCCTTTAAAAGATTTAGGCTCTTCCAGATGGATATTTAAATGATTTCATTGAGGAGGGGGTATATGTAAAAATAACCCCCTGGATTTGAAGATTCAAAGTTCCCTTACCATGTGTTCAAATTGACCAAAGCATTGTATGGACTTAAACAAGCTCCACGAGCATGGTACGAAAGACTCAGCTCATTTCTTATTGATCACAGATTTACAAGAGGTAAAGTAGACACTACTTTTTTATTAAAAGATCATCGGAAGGTAATCTCATTATTCAAGTTTACGTTGATGATATTATTTTTGGTAGTGCTAATCCTGTTCTGTGCAAGAAATTTTCAAATCTTATGCAAAGTGAGTTTGAAATGAGTATGATGGGAGAGCTAACGTTCTTTCTTGGACTTCAAATTCAATAATCTGAAGAAGGAACATTTATATGTCAGACAAAATACACAAAGGAGTTGATTCAGAAGTTCGGTATGAGTAATGCTAAAGCTATTGACACACTAATGAGTCCTTCAACAAGTCTTGACAAAGATGAATAGGGAAATCCTGTTGATGAAACTAAATATCGTGGAATGATTGACTCCCTTCTTTATCTAACTGCTAGTCGACCAGATATTATGTTTAGTGTTTATAAATGTTCCAGGTTTCAATCAGCTCCTAAAGAATCATATCTGACTGCAATAAAGAGAATTATTCGATATCTCATTGGAGTTATTTCTCACGTATTATGGTATCCATGCTCTAACAATTTTAAACTAGAAGGTTTTTCAGATACTGATCTTGCAGGTGATAAGGAAGACAGAAAAAGCACTAGCGAAACATGTCAATTACTTGATAAAGCACTGATATCTTGGAACAGTAAAAGGCAAGGATAAGTTGCACTATCCACAACTGAGGCTGAGTATATCACCATTGGACAATGTTGTGCACAATTACTATGGATGTCTCATCAATTGGGTGACTATGAACTATTCTTTAAACCCATTCCAATTTTCTGTGATAACTCTAGCGCTATATGTCTCTCAAAAAATCCTGTGCATCACTCTAGGGCAAAGCATATAGACATCAAGTATCATTTCATTAGAGATTATGTTCTTAAGGGAAATATAGAATTATCTTTTGTTGGTACTACTGATCAATTAACAGATATTTTTACTAAACCTTTACTTGAAGACAGATTTTGCTTTTTAAGAGAATTACTTAGTATTATTTCCATTGATCATTAATATTAGGACATATGTGATATTTTTATGCTTTGTATGCCTAATGTTTAAACTTTATCTTTTCATAGTCATTAATAGAGCCTCCGAATTCCCTCTCTTTGCCTCTCCTTTCACATCAGTTGCAGCGTTCAAGAAAGGAAAACCAATCATCACGCATGTTCAGCTGACACCCTTTCCTTTCTTGTACCCAATCATCAAAAACCCCTTCTTTTAATCTCTGAAACCCTCTTCCAATCTCCATCGTTCCCATCGCCCAGAAACCCTCTCCGAAACTCTCTTCAACCAGTTTCTTCCATGGCTAAACACTCTAAATATCCCTCAGCCTCCACCAGGAAAAGTATTCGCTCCAGAGCAAAACCTTCTTCCCAGCCTCCAGAACAAGTAGACCTAGGGTCTGACCACTCAGAAGGCTTCACCTCATCTCAGGTAGAACTCTCAGATCATTCTCATCCTCTAGGAGAAAAAGCCCTAGGAAAAAGACCTTTGGAAGAACCTCCTGAATCCTTTACTCCAAAGAAATCAAAAATAGATCTCTCAAGTTCTTTAGAGTCTAACCTAAATTTATAAGATTCTCCAAACAGGGATTTTTTATTGATTTGAAAGACAAGACAATCGCTCATGGCAGAGTAGTCGACCTTGATGACATGGAAGCCCTAAACTGTAAGGTAAAAGATCTGTTTGTTTATCAAGGCTGTTCAAAATTCTTTTCTGTTCCCCCTCCTAAAGTCTATGAACCCCTAGTAAGAATGTTTTATGCCAATCTTCGCTCTAGTAAGTCTGATAAGTTGGAATCCTTAGTGTTAGGAAAGCGCATCGTTCTTGATTGTGCCATGTTTGACTCAATTTTCCAGTGTAAGTGTTCTGGTTTTCCCATGCTTTTCAAAAATTCTTGGCCTGATAATTTTGAAATCACCTTTGATCAAGAAAAACGTTGTATTGCTGAGTGTTCATTTGAATCCCTCCCGAGCCAGTTAGGTCCAAGTGATGTTAGCTTTGAAACTCATGTTCTAGCCCACATTGTTGCAACTACTCTGCTCCCTCGTACTAGCTCCTTCTCCACCTTCTCTCAAAGAGATACCTCTCTTGTCTATTTCCTTATGACCAAACTCAAGATCAAACTATCATCCTAGGTCATAAATTTGTGATTGAAAGTGCTGATGATCCCACCAGCCTGCCGTATGGCATGGCCATCACTCACATGAAGCTCATAATATCTCTATCTCTGAAATATCCCTTCATCTCTATTTCAAAATCTTACAATTCTAGGGCGTTTGTTAGTATGGGATATGTGTGTGTGAAGGGATCCTGGGTTAAGATACAGGAAGGTGAGGTCAAGCATGTTCAACCTGATTCCAAGACCAAATCTTCTATTTTCCATCACAGCCTTAGTAATCCTGGCCTTGCTGAGAAACTGACCGCCGTTGACAACCAGCTGACCACAATCAAAGATCTTCTTGCTGCCACTCAGTCCACTATTGGGGACATTCATGTAATCTCCAAGGAGACAGGGTCTGATGTTTGAAAGATAAGGGTTGCAATTCTCAGAGTTAGGGAAAACGCAGTCAAGGCATTCAAGGAAGTACACGACAGGCTTGATGGAGTGACTGTCTCAGCTAATGCTAGCTTTGATCAACTGAAGGAGGCGATTTGCAACACTCTTACTTATTTCTTGCGTCGTTAGTGTGGAAGTTTCAAACAATTTTTTTTCTGTGCTGTTTTGGACTGGATAACCAGTCGTTGGATGATTTTTTTTAACTCTGCATGCATATCATGCTACAAATTCCGCTTTAGTATCTGGTGTATTGTTGTTTTTATCCCCTCTTTGCTGATTTCAAAAGGGGGGGAAAGGCTATACATATATTCGTGCAGGTACATCCATTGCAGGGGGAGTCGACTATAGATACTACGGGAGAAGTCGACTAAAAGAAATAGTCCCAACGGCACCTATTAAAGGGGAGTCAACTGCACTCATTGAGGGGGAGTAAAATACAGGAAAGTTAACTGATGTTTACATATATTATTTTTTTGTCATCATCAAAAATGGGGAGATTGTTAGGTTTTAGTTTTAATGATAAAAAAATAATATAATTGCTTTTGGTGTAGGGACTCAAGGAAAGCAACCAAGATCGAATTGCACAAAGAGAAACAATCAAAGTTGAAGGAAGAAATCAATCAAAGATTGATTGAAGAGTTAAAAAGGAAAAGAAGCATTGAAGATCCGGCAAGATAATCAATCAGTAGCTATTACTGGAAGGACCCAAAATTAAGGAGCAAATCCGGCGCTATCAAGACTTTAAAATGGAAAGCTGTCAAAGTCCACACATCAAAGAAGAGTAACGGGAATTAACCTTATTCTTGGAAAGAATCAATTTCTTTCCAAGGATCAAATCTCTTGGGTTGACAAATCTCTTAAGTAACGGTCTCCTACAAAGTATTTATACGCAACCTTAAGTCTTAGAGAGACATACTTTGATCAAACCAATTACCCTCTCTTTGTTCTACTTCAAACAAACATTGTAGCTCTACTAGATCTGTTGTGTAACAAGTTAGAGAAGAAATAGAGAAAATTATTGGTGAGGCATTGTATCAAGAAAAGACGAGTGACATAGAAACTGAGTTGTTGGTGTAAACTACACCATTCGCTTTGTACTGAAGAAAATCAATCACTGAAAGAGAACTCCCTTGCAACCCAAGGGGACTGGACTAGGATTCACATTGAATCTGAACCAGTATAAAAACTCCGGTGTCTTTAGTTCCTGCACTTTACTTCTGTATTTTAATTCTGCACTTCTTATTGTCTCGCTATTACATCTAGTCTACTAATTGGAAAACCAGTCAACTTATAATAATTAATTTTAAAATAAGGAACTCACCCCCCCTCCCCCCCTTGTACTTTCAGCTCCAGCCAGGTTCTATGCATGTCCAGCTAGACTAGATATAGTAGCCTCAGATATCGTGATCACAAGTATTATTTCTGTCTACGGTAGGGATGCTTCAGTACTATTTGATCCAGGGTATACGTATTCATATGTTTCATCTCTGGTTGCTCATTTCCTGGGTGTTCCTCGTGAGCCCTTGGGTACTCATGTTTATGTGTCCACACTAGTGGGCAATTCTATTGTTGTGGATCGGATCTACCGATCCTGTATTGTGACTTTCTGTGGTTATGAGACTAGTGCGGGACTTTTGTTACTCGATATGACCGACTTTGAGATCATCTTAGGCATGGACATGTTGTCTCCATATCACACCATCCTTGATTTCCATTCCAAGACTGTTACCTTGGCGATGCCAGAGTTTCCTAGATTGGAGTGGAAGGGTTCACCTATCAGTGCATCTAGTCGGGTTATCTCTTGTCTGAAGGCTCTATACATGGTCGAGAAGGGTTGTATGGCTTATCTAGCTTAGGTTTGAGACACTATGTAGGTCGTGATGGCACCCAACACTATAGCTAGGTAAGCCAACAAATAAATTAAACATATATCAATTATTTTCAGAATAATTTTCTAAGTAATTTTTATTCTTTTACTAGCAACATTAAAGAGAATAGAAAAGATACTGATTAATTTAAATTCAAGAAAATGATACAAATTCCAAATTCTACCAACGTGTGTGCCAAGACCTGGTGTCACAGTGTATGAGCATCTAGTAGATTATACAAACCTCCTGTTACTGTCTGAAATAAAATAAACATAATGTAAATACAAGAAGAGACACCGGTAGCTGCAGAACGACTCATAAAGGCAGCTCACCACTACGCCTCTGGATAACGTGGGTGTAAGATGATAGATCCTCCACTAGTACTTGCCTCAGTTCCTGCACAAAAAGTGCAGCAAGTGTAGTATGAGTACGTAAACAATGTGTACCCAATAAGTATCAAGCCTAATCTTTAAGTGGTAGAGACGAGATAGTTGACTTTGACACTCACTAAGTGTCAACAATAATAAATAGAATTATTTAAATCAACATGATTCACAGAGTTAACAATAATTTTATTCAATTAGCAGAAATAATTAAAAAAATAATCCTTCAAATGCAACAATTTCCAATCTATTAATTAAATTCACAAACTGTAATTTAAAATATCAAGGTATCATGTAATTATTATTATTAGGCACGATTTCTGCCGAGGTCGTACGGCCCGATCCAGAGCGTTGTGTACACTGCCGAGGGACGTGCGGCGCAATCCATAGATGCATCTATCCTTCCGAGGCGTTCGGCCCGCTCCACAAGAAAGGAGGACATTTTCTTATGTACCTCTGGAAGGAGAGTATATTTATTATAAGATCAATTCGAGAGGATGAACAATTTTTTTTAACAATTAATTAATCCAAATAAAACATTAAGCATATGAGATTTTCATCTTTTAGTATTTTTCCTTAACAATTAAAAAAAAATAAATAAATATATATATATATATATATATATATATATATATATATATATATATATATATATATATATATATATCAAATAATTTTAATTAAACAAAGAATACAATTTACACAAGCAATTCATGATTTGAGTCCTAAACTACCCGGACTTTTAGCATAAATAGTAGCTACGCACTGACTCTCGTCACCTCGTGCGTACGTAACCCCCGCAATTAGCAATAATTATTAATATAATTATCTATGGGTTAATTTTCTCCTCACAAAATTAGACAAGAGACTTACCTTGTCTCAAAGTCCACTTTCTGATTACCACGTCGCGTTAAATTCTCAATTCAATGCCGAAAATTTCGAAACTACCCAAATGTTATACAAAATAATTAATATATGTTCAATAATTCGAATTTAGTCTATTAAATAAATTACCCAACCCAAAATGGTAAAATTTCTAAAATTCACCCCGGGCCCACGTGGCCAAATTTCGGAAATTTTCGTATGAAAACGTTACCCATAATCTCAAGAACTCAAATATATAATTTCTATCCAATTCCATAACCATTTTTGTGGTTAAAATTTTGTTTTTATAAAAATCTAGGTTTTTCATCTAAACCTTTGATTTCTAAGATTTACTAGTTATAATCTACCCATAATCTATGTATTTAACTCAAAGTGTGTAGAATTAACTTACCTTCAAGTTGCTAGTTGAAATCCCCTCTTAAAAAGCTCAAAATTTGCCCAACAATGGAAGAAATGGGGTTAAAAATGGTGAAACCCTGTTTTTAAGACATTCTACCCAGCACTGATGACCACTTCTTCGCGAAAGAGATCAAGGCTTCGCGTTCGCGAAGGCAAAATTCCATAGCCTAAAATTTACCCTTCGCGAATGCGACAGGGGTCTCGCGAACGCGAAGAGTAAAGCTCGCTGGCCCTCTATGACCTCATTTCCCTAACGTGAACATGAGTGGGTTTCGCGAATACGAAGGCCTAGGCTCATAAGGATTTGTGAACGCGTGATCCTATTCGCGAACGTGAAGGGCAATTTGCCACTGCCCCAAATCCTTCTTCGCAATCGCGATTTCCTTCTTGCGGAAAATCTGGTCTCTCAAATTTAGCTTCAGGCGGTCCAAAACACACCCAAGCCCCTCGTCCAAAGGTACCAACAATTCTGTAATCATAATACGGACCTACTCAAACTCTAAAAACGCGTAAAACAACAACAAATCCAAGAATCACACCCCAAAACCAAATTGGATCAAACTTTGAACTTCAAGTTTTCCAAATTCTCTGAATGCACTGAATCATACTTAGACTACTCGGAATGACACTAAAATTTGCGTGCAAGTCTTAAATGACTATACGGAGCTATTCCCAGACTTGGAATTCCAAACGGACCTCGATTAATCCAAAACCTACTCCAAACCAAATTTAAAGAGCATTAAACCTTCAAATAGTTAATTTTTACTATTAAGCGCTGAAACACTCCCGGGTTGTCCAAAATCCGATCCGGGCATACAGCCAAGTCCAAAATCATAATAGGAACCTATTGGAACCGTCAAATCCCGATTCCGGGGTCGTTTTCTAAAAATTATGACCAGAGTCAAACTTGGCCTTTTAAAGCCGACTTAAGGAACCAAGTGTTTCGATTTCAACCCGAGCACTTCCAAATCCTGAACCAACCTTCCCCGCAAGCCATAAATAAATAAAATCACATACGGGGAGTTGTAAATAAGGGAATGGGTTTCAAAAAGTTAAAATAACTTACACATAGAAATTATTTCAATAATCCTAAAATGGTAAATATATTTGTAATTACATAATACTAATACCAAATGATTAATTTCAAAAACTAATACTGAAATAATTTGTGGAAATAGGTATTTATAACTGGAAAATACTTTGAAAATATTTATTGCAAATTATTAAGTATAAATAAATTAATTTTAAAAGGTAGGGTCAAAATTGGCCGTCAACACTATCTTGCACCTATCCTGTCGCGACCCTTATTTCTTATATTGTTTATAAATCGTTTTAGTTCAACTCTCATTCTCTTTGATCAAGTCTAATTATTCGTAATCTTAATTTATTAGTTATTTGTAGTAGCAATCACTTCAAATCAAATATTGATCATCCTGAATAGCAATTAAGCCAAAAATATTACTCAAACACTATTTAAATTCAATCCCGGTGGAGGCGAAAATTTTACTATACTATCCTTAGCTAGCGAGCATTAATTTCGTGTTGTATTTTGCGCTCGTCAAATTCCAATTTTATGATCCTAAAATGCTAAAAAATGAGTAACGGTCGTGGCGAGGCTGTGACTATTGTTCTTTAGATCATTTTTTATGGTCCGACATCTGTGAATCAGGCGGAATTCCAATTTTATGACCCTAAAAGGCCAAAAACGAGTAACGGTCATGGTGAGGTGGTGACTATTGTTCCTTAGGTCATTTTTTATGGTTCGAAAAAATTTTAAGCCATCCGGGTCCGGTGGCCCGGGCCCATACAGAAGGTGTGGGCTATAGCACACGAAGATCAAGGAATCGGGTGGAATTTCAATATTATGGCCCTAAAAAGCCAAAGAATGAGTACCGATCATGGAAAGGCGGTGATTATTCTTCCTTAGGTCATTTTTGATGGTCCGGCAAACTTTTAGATGATCCGGATCTGGTCGCCCGGGCCCAGGCAGAAGGCGTGGGATATAAGCACATGAAAATCTGGGAATCTGGAAGAATTCCATATTTATGAACCTAAAATGCTAAAAATGAGTAAAGGTCATGGTGAGATGGTGAATATTGTTCCTTAGGTTATTTTTGATTGTCCGGAAAAATTGTAGTCGATCCGAATCCAATGGCCTGGGCCCATTCAGAAGGCGTGGGCTATAGCACACGAAATTCTAGGAATCTGGCGGAATTCCTATTTTATGGCACTAAAATGCCAAAAACGAGTAATTATCATGGCGAGGCAGTGACTATTATTTCTAAGGTCGTTTTTTATCATACGACAAAAATTTAAGCGATCCGGGGCCGGTGGTCAGGGCACTTACAGAAGGCACGGTCTATAGCATAGGAAAATCTGGGAATCATGGAGAATTCTAATTTTATGGCCCTAATATGCCAAAACATGAGTATCTCTCATGGCAAGGCGGTGATTATTGTTCCTTAGATCATTTTTTATGTTCCGACAAAATTTTAGGCGATCCGGGTACGGGTGTCAGGGCCCATGCAGAAGGCGTGAGCAATATAGCACACGAAAATTTTGGAATTGGGCCGAATTCCAGTTTCAAGGCCCTAAAACGCTAAAAACCGAGTAACGGTCTAGGCGACGCACTGACTATTGTTCCTTAGGCCATTTTTGATGGTATGGTAAAATTTTAGGCGATCCTAGTCAGGTGGCCCGAGCCAATGAGAAGGCGTGGGCTATAATACACAAAAAGCTGGGAATCAGGCGGAATTCCAGTTTTATGGTCCTAAAACACCAAACATCGAGTAACGTTAATGGCAAGGCAATGACTATTGTTCCTTAGGTTATTGTTTATCGTCCGGAAAATTTTTATGCGATCCGTGCCCGGTGGCCCTGGACCATGCAAAAGTCGTGGGCTATAGCACACGAAAATGTCGGGCGGAATTTTAGTTTTATGGCGAGGCAGTGACTATCGTTTTTAGGTCATTTTTTATTGTCCGAAAAAATTTTAGGAGATTCAGGTCCGGTGGCCTTGGCCCTTGCAGAATATGTGGGCTATAGCACACAAAATCTGGCAGAATTCCACCTTTATGGCTCTAAACTTCCAAAACATGAGTAACGGTCATGGAGAGGTGGTGACTATTATTCATTAGGTCGTTTTTGATGTTCAGGCCAAATTTTAGGTGATCCGGTTCTGGTTGCCTAGGCCCATGCAGGAGGCGTAGTCTATAGCATATGAAAATCTGGGAATCGAGCAAAATTCAAATTTTATGGCCCTAAATCACCATAAAACGCGTAACGGCCATGGCGAGGCTGGGACTATTGTTCCTTAGGTCGTTTTTGATGGTTCGACTAATTTTTAGGCGATCCAAGTCCAGTGGCCCAGGCTCATGCAAAAGACGTGGGCTATAGCACACAAAATTCTAGAAATCAGACAGAATTCCAGTTGTGTGTCCTTAAAACGCCAAACAACGAGCAACGGTCATGGAGAGGCAGTGACTTTTTTTTCTTAGGTCAATTTTGATAGTCTAGCAAAATTTTAGGCGATCCGGGTCCAGTGGTTCGGGCCCCTATAAAAGGCGTGGGCTATAGCACAGGAAACTCAGGGAATTGGGTGGAATTTCAGTTTTATGGCCCTAAAATGACAAAATGAGTAACGGTCATGGAGATGTGGTGACTTTTGTTCCGTAGGTCATTTTGTTATCGCCCGGCAAAATTTTAGGCGATCCGGGCCTGATGGCCTGGACCCATGCAAAAGGCGCGGGCTATAGCATATAAAAATGTGGGAATCAGTCGAAATTCCAGTTTTATAGCCCTACGACGCCAAAACATGATTAACGGTCATGGCAAGGTGGTGATAATTGTTCCTTAGGTCCTTTTTTAGGGTCGAGCAAAATTTTAGTTGATCTGGTTCCGATGACTCGGGCCCATGCTGAAGGCGTGGGCTATAACACTTGAAAGTCTGGGAATCGGGCGAAATTCTATTTTTAAGGTTCTAAAACACCAAAAATGAGTAAGGTCTTGGTGAGACCGTAACGATTGTTCCTTAGATCATTTTTGATGGTCCGACATAATTTTAGGCTGCCAATGTTCGAATACCAGGCGCTACGGCGCAGAAGTAACCCATGCCATACTCCCAGGAAAAGTTGAACGACTTTGAGCAAGAGGGTACCTGTACCCGAAACCGAGACAGGTGGGTAGGTAGAGAATACCTAGGGTCACGAGACAACTCTCTCTAAGGAACTCGGCAAAATAGCCCCATAACTTTGGGATAAGGGGTGTAACCGGGCATCTTTAAAGTAATAAGACTATTCAAATTCTAATATTCATAGAGAAATAATCTTAATAAATGTAAAGAAGAGGCATCTTTTACCCAATAGCGAAGAGTTTGAACCAAGATTTCCAGATGAACGGGGTAGGGTGACCCATGTCGAAGGCGTGGGCTATAACACACAAAAATCTAGGAATCAGACGGAATTCTAGTATTATGGCTTTAAAACGCCAAAACACGAGTAACGGTCATGGCAAAATGGAGACTATTATTCCTTAGGTCGTTTTTGATGATCCAATAAAATTTTAGGTGATCCGGGTCTGGTGGCCCGGGCCCATGTAAAAGGCGAGGGCTATATAGCACACGGAAAATTTGGAATGAGGCGGGATTCAAGTTTTATTGCCCTAATATGCCAAATAATGAGTAACGGTCATGGCGAGGCAGTGAAAATTATTCCTTAGGTTATTTTTGATGGTCCGAAATTTTTTTAGGTGATCCAGATCCGGTGGCCCGGGCCCACGCAGAAGGCCTGGACTATATAGCCCGCAAAAATCTGAGAATCAAGCAGAATTCAAGTTTTATGGCCCTAATACTCCAAAACATGAGTAACGGTCATGGCGGGGCGGTGACTATTGTTCCTTCGGTCATTTTTGATAGTCCGGCTAATTTTTTGGCGATACTGGTCCGGTCGTCGGGCGCATGCGCATGCAGAAGGTGTGTGCTATATAACACATGAAAATCCAGGAATCGGGCAGAATTCTAGTTTTATGGCCCTAAAATGCCAAAACCTGAGTACCGGTCATGGCAAGGCGGTGACTATTGTTCCTTAAGTCATTTTTGATGGATCGGCAAAATTTTAGGCTATCCAGGTCCAGTCGTCCGGGCACATGCAGAAGGTGTGAGCTATAGCACACGAAAATTAGGGATTAGGGCGAAATTCTAGTTTTATGGACCTAAAGCCTAAAATGAGTAACGGTTATGGCGAGGCAGTGGTTATTGTTCCTTAGGTAATTTTTATCGTCCGACGAAATTTGAGGTGATCCGGGCCCAGGGCGCGGGCTATAGAACACGTAAATCTGAGAATCAGGTAGACATCTAGTTACTGGCCCTAAAATGCCAAAAAATGAGTAACAGTTATGGCGAGGTGGTGAAAAGTTTTCCTTAGGTCGTATTTGATGGTCCGGCTAAATTTTTGGCAATCCGGATCCAGTGGACCGGGTCCCTGTAGAAGGCATGGGCTATAGCACACGAAAATTAGGAAAACAGGTGGAATTCCAGTTTTATGGCCCTAAAACGCCAAAAAGCGAGTAACGGCCATGGCGAGGTGGTGACTATTGTTCCTTAGGTTGTTTTTAACGTCCGTCAAAATTTTAGGCGATCTGGGCTATAGCACACGTAAATCAGGGAATCGGCAATTTTTGTTTTATGGCCTTAAAATGCCAAAAAATAAGTAACGGTCTTGGCGAGGCACTGACTATTGTTCCTTAGGTTATTTTTTATGGTCTGGAAATATTTTAGGTGATCCGGGTCAGGTGGCCCAGGCCCATAAGAAAGCGTGGGCTATAACATACGAAAAGCTGGGAATCAGGCGGAATTCCAGTTTATTATCCTAAAACATCATAAAATGAGTAGCGGTCATCGAGAGGCGGTGACTATTGTTCCTTAGGCCATTTTTTATTGTTCGGCTAAATTTGAGGGGATGGGGTCCAAAGGCCCGGGACAATACAGATGGCGTGGGTTATTGCACACGAAAATCTAGAAATCCAGTGGAATTCTAGATTTATGGCCCTAAAATGCCAAAAATGAGTAATAGTCATGACGAGGTAGTGACTATTATTCCTTAGGTAGTTTTTGATGGTGCAAATTTTTTTTAGGAAATCCGGGTCCAGTGGCCCGGTCCCATGCAGAAGGCGTGGGCTATATAGCACACGAAAATCTTAGAATCGGGCGGAATTTAAGTTTTATGGCCCTAACATGCCAATAAATGAGTAACGGTCATGGCGAACAATGACAATTGTTCCTTAGGTCGGTTTTGAAAGTCTGGCTAAATTTTAGGCGATTCAGGTCCGGTAACTCGGGCCCATGCAGAAGGTGTGGGCTATGTAGCACACGAAAATCTGAGAATCCGGCGAAATTCACGTTTTATGGCCCTAATTCGGCAAAAAACAAGTACTGGTCATGATGACGCGGTGACTATTATTCCTTAGGTCATTTATTATGGTCCAGCTAAATTTTAGGCGATCCGGGTCCGGTCGACCGAGCTCATGTATAAGGCGTGGGCTATATAGCAATCAAAAATCTGAAAATCGGGCAAAAATTCTAGTTTTATAGCCCTAAAACACCAAAAAATGAGTATCGGTCATCGCGAGGCAGTGACTATTGTTCCTTAGGACATTTGTGATGGTTCGGCAAAATTTTAGGTGATCCGGGTCTAATCGGTCGGGCCCATGCAGAAAGTGTGGGCTATAGCGCACGAAAAGTTAGGAATCGAGCAGAATTCGAGTTTTATTGTCCTTCTACGCCAATAAACGAGTAACGGTCATGGCTAGGCGGTGACTACTATTCCTTAGGTCGTTTTAGATTGTCTGGTAAAATTTTAGGCGATCCGGGTCTTGTGGCCCGGGCCCATGCAGAATACCTGGGCTATAGCACACGAAAATTTGGGAATCGGGCGGAATTCTAGTTTTGTGGCCCTAAAACGCCAAAACAATAATAACGGTTATGGCGAGGTGGTCACTATTGTTCCTTAGGTCATTATTTATGGTCAAGAAATATTTTAGGCTATTCGGGTCCGGTAGCTCGGCCCCATGCACATGGTGTGGGCTATAGCACACGAAAACCTGGGTATTCAGACGGAAAATTAGTTTTATGGTCCTAAAACGCCAAAAGATAACTAACGGTCATGGAGAGGCGGTGACTATTGTTCCTTAAATCATTTTTGATGATCCGACAAAATTGTAGGTGATCCGTGTCCGGTGGCTCGGGCCTATGAAGAAGGTGTGGGTTATATATAGCACACAAAAATCACAGAATTGGGAGAATTCTAGTTTTATGGCTCTAAAACGCCCAAAAGCGAGTAACACTCATGGCGAGGCAGTGACTATTATTTATTAGGTCGCTTTTTATGATCCGGGGAGATCATTGTCCGGTGGCCCGGGCCCATGCAGAAGGCTATAGCACACGAAAATCTAGAAATCGGCCCAAATTCTAGTTTTATGGCCCTTAAAACGCCAAAAAATGAGTAACAGTCATGGAAAGACGGTGATTATTTTTCCTTAGATCATTTTATATGGTCCAGCAAAATTTTAGGCGATCCGAGTCTAGTGGCCTCACACCATGCAGAAGGCATGGGCTATAACACACGAAAATCGGAAAACCGGGCGGAATTCAAGTTTTATAGCCCTAAAATGCCAAACAATGAGTGACGATCATGGAAATGTAATGATTATTGTTCTTTAGCTAATTTCATATGGTCCGACAAAATTTAAGGTGATCCGGGTCCGATGGCTCGTGCCCATGGAGAATGCATGGGCTATGGCCCAAAAATGCAAGAAAACGAGTAACGGTCATGGCGAGGCGTTGGGGTCCGGTCGCCAGGACCCATGCCGATGGTGTGGGCTATGCACACAAAAATTTAAGAATCGGGCGGAATTCTTGTTTTATGGCCTTAAAATGCCAAAAAACGAGTAACGGCCATGACGAGACGGTGACTATTGTTCCTTATGTCATTTTTATGGTTCGGTAAAATTTTAGGCAATCCGTGTTCGGTGGCCCGGGCCTATGCAAAAGGTGTGGGCTATAGTATATGAAAATCTGGGAATCGTGCGGACACACCTTTTGCATAGGCCCGGGCCACCTTTTGCAAAAATGAGTAACGGTCATGGTGAGGCGGTGACTATTGTTCATTAGGTCATTTTTATGGTCCGGTAGAATTTTAGGCGATCCGGATCTGGTGGCCCGGGCCCATGTAAAAGGTGTGGGCTATAGCATACGAAAATCTCGAAATCGGACAAAATTCCAGTTTTATGGCCTTAAAATGCCAAAAAATGACTAACGGTCTTTGTGACTCGCTCACTAATGTTCCTTGCCTTTTTTTTTGTGGCTCAAAAAATTCTAGGCTATCCGGGTACAGTGGCCCGGGCCCATGTAGAAGGCATGGGTTGCATACGAAAATCTGAGAATCGGGCGGAATTCCAGTTTTATGGCCCTTGCATGCCAAAAAATGAGTAACGGTCATAGCAAGGCTGTTCCTATTGTTCCTTATGTAATTTTTGATTGTCCAGCAAAATTTTAGGCGATCAAGGTCTGGTGGTCCGGGCCCATACAGAATGTGTGCACCATAGCACTTGAAAATCTGGGAATCAGGCAAAATTTTAGTTTTATCGCCTAAAATGCCAAAACATGAGTAATGGTCATAGCGAGGCAGTGACTATTATTCTTTAGGTCATTTTTTATGGTTCGACAATATTTTAGGCGATCCGTGTCCGGGGGCCTGGGCCCATGCAGAAGGCGTGGGCTATAGCATACGAAAATTGGAAATCCGGAGGAATTCTAGTTTTATGGCCACAAAATGCCAAAAAATAAGTATCGATCATGTCAAGGTAGTGACTATTGTTCCTTAGGTCATTTTTGATGGTCTGGTAAAAATTTTAGGCGATCCGGGTCCGGTCACCTGGGCCCATGCAGAAGGCGTGGGCTATAGCACAAGAAAATATGAAAATTGGGCAAAATTCTAGTTTCACGGCCCTTAACGCCAAAAATAAGAAACGGTCACGGTGAGGCGATGACTATTGTTCCTTAGGTCGTTTTTGATTGTACGTCAAAGTTTTAGGTGATCCGGGTCCGGTAGCCCGGCCCATGCATAAGGCGTGGGCTGTAATACATGAAAATTTGAGAATCAGGCAGAATTCAAGTTTTATGGCCCTAAATCGCTAAAACCGAATAACGGTCATGGAGAGGTGGTGACTATTATTCCTTAGGTAATTTTTGATGGTCCGGCTAAATTTTAGGCGATCGAGGTCCAGTGGCCCGGGCCCATGCTGATGGCGTGGGCTATTGTACACGAAAATCTGGGAATCTGGCGAAATTCCAGTTTTTTGGCCCTAATATGCCCAAAAACGAGTAACAGTCACGATGAGGCGGTGAATATTGTTCCTTAGGTCATTTATGATGGTACCAAAAAATTTTAGACGATTCGGGTCCGGTGGCTCAGGCCCATGCAAAAGACGTGGGAGAAATTCAAGTTTTCCGGCCCTAATACGACAGAAAATGAGTAACAGTCATGGCGAGGTGGTAACTATTATTCCTTAGGTCATTTTTGATGGTCCGAATAAATGTTAGGTGATCCGGGTCCGGTCGCTCGGGCGCATGGATAAGGCATGCTCGAAAATCACGAAATCGAGTGGAATTCCAGTTTTATGGCCCTAAAACGCCAAAAAATGAGTATCGATTATGGCGAGGTGGTGACTAATGTTCCTTCGATCGTTTTGGATGGTCCGGCAAAATTTTAGGAGATCGGGGTCTGATCGCCCGGGCCCATGCATTAAGCATGGGATAGCACACGAAAATTTAGGAATCGTGTAGAATTCCAATTTTATGCCCCTTCTACGCCAATAAATGAGTAACGGTCATAGCGAGGTAGTGACTATTGTTCCTTAGGTTGTTTTAGATTTTTCGACAAAGTTTTAGGCGATCCGGGTCTAGTGGCTCGGGCCTATACAAAAGGCGTAGGCTATAGAATATGAAAATCTAGAAATCGGGTGGAATTCCAGTTTTGTGGCCCTAAAACATCAAAAAAGGAGTACCATTCGCGGCGAGGCAGTGACTACTGTTCCTTAGGTCAGATTTTATGGTCTAGCAATATTTTAGGCAATCTAGGTCCGGTGGCTCGAGCCCATGCAGCTGGTGCGGGCTATAGCACACGAAAATCTGGGAATCGAGCGGAATTTCAGTTTTATGGCCTTAAAACACCAAAAAGCGAGTAACGGTCATGGAGAGGCGATGACTATTGTTCCTTAAATCATTTTTGATGGTCCGGCAAAATTTTAGGTGATCCGTGTCCGGTGGCCCGAGCCCATGAAGAAGGCGTGGGCTATATAGCACACGAAAATCACGGAATCAGGTGGAATTCCAGGTTTATGGCCCTAAATGCCCAAAAATGAGTAACGCTCATGGAGAGGCACTGACTATTGTTCCTTAGGTCATTTTTATGATCCAGCAAACTTTTAGGCGATCAGTGTCCTGTGGCCTGGGCCGATGCAGAAGGCATGGCCTATAGTACATGAAAATCCATGAATCGGGCCCTAAAATGCCAAAATATGAGTAACAATCATGGCAAGGCGGTGAATATTGTTCCTTAGACCGTTTTATATTGTCCGGCAAAAGTTTAGGCGATCCGAGTCTGGTGGCCCGAGCCCATGAAGAAGGCATGGGCTATAACACACGAAAATCTGGAAACCGGGCGAAATTCAAGTTTTATGGCCCTAAAATACTAAAATATGAGTAACGATCATGGAAATGCAATGACTATTGTTCCTTAGGTTTTTTTTATGGTTCGACAAAATGTAAGGCGATCCGGGTCTGGTGGCTTGTGCCCATGGGCTATATAACACACGAAAATGTGAGAATTGGGTGAAATACCAGTCTATAGCCCTAAACTACTAGAAAACGAGTAAGGGTCATGGAGATGCGTTGGGGTCCGGTCTCCAGGACCCATGTCGATGGTGTGGGTTATGCACACGAAAATTTAAGAATCGGGCGGAATTCCTGTTTTACGGCCCTAAAATACCAAAACACAAGTAACGGTCATGACGAGGCAGTGACTATTGTTCCTTATATCGTTTTTATGGTCCAACAAAATTCTAGGCAATCCGGGTCCGGTGGCCCGTGCCTATGCAAAAGGCGTGGGCTACAACACACGAAAATCTGGGAATCGTGCGGAATTCAAGTTTCATGGCCCTAAAATGCCAAAAATGAGTAACGGTCATGGCAAGGTGGTGACTATTGTTCATTAGGTTATTTTTATGGTCCGGCAAAATTTTAGGCGATTCGGGTCCACTGGCCCGGGCCCATGTAAAAAGCGTGGTCTATAGCACACGAAAATCTCAGAATCAGACAGAATTATAGTTTTATGGTTCGAAAATGTCAAAACATGAGTAACGGTCTTTGCGGCTCGCTGACTATTGTTCCTTAGGTTCTTTTTTATGGATGAACAAAATTTTAGGCGATCAGGGTATAGTGGCCCTGGCCCAAGTAGAAGGCGCGTGCTATAGCACACGAAAATCTGGAAAATCGGGCGGAATTCAAGTTTTATGGCCCTTATACGCCAAAAAATGAGTAACGGTCATGGAGAGGCTCTGCCTATTGTTCCGTAGGTAATTTTGATTTTCCGGCAAAATTTTAGGCAATCCGGGTCTGGTGGCCCGGACCTATGCAAAAGGCGTGGGCTATAGCATACGAAATTCTAGGAATCATGCGGAATTGAAGTTTTATGGACCTAAAATACCAAAAACGAGTAACGGTCTCCGTGAGGTGGTGACTATTGTTCATTAGGTCATTTTTATGATCCGGTAGAATTTTAGGAGATCCGGGTCCGGTAGCCCAGGCCCATGTAAAAGGTGTGGGCTATAGCACACGTAAATCTCGGAATGGGACAAAATTCCAGTTTTATGGCCCTAAAATGCCAAAAAAAGAGTAACGATCTTTGCTACTCGCTGACTATTATTCCTTAAGTTTTCTTTGTGGCTCGGTAAAAATTTAGGCGATCTGGGTACAGAGGCCCGGGTCCATATAGAAGGCGTGGGCTATAGCACACGAAAATCTGAGAATCGGACGGAATTCCTATTTTATGGCCCTTATACGCCAAAAAATGAGTAACGGTCATGGCGAGGCTATGCTTATTGTTATTTTTTATTGTCCGGCAAAATTTTAGGCGATCCTGGTCTGGTGGTCCGGGCCCATGTGGACCATAACACACGAAAATCTGGGAATCGGGCAAAATTTTAGTTTTATGGTCTAAAATGCCAGAAAATGAGTAATGGTTATAGCGAGGCGGCGACTATTGTTCCTAAGGTCACTTTTTATGGTTCGACAATATTTTAGGCGAACCGAGTCCGATGGCCTGGGCCCATGCAGAAGGCAATGGCTATAGCACACGAAAAATTCGGAATCAGACGGAATTCTAGTTTTATGGCCATAAAATGCCAAAAAATGAGTACTGATCATGGCAAGGCAGTGACTATTATTCCTTAGGTAATTTTTGATGGTCCGATAAAATTTTTAGGTGATCCGGGTCCGGTCGCCCGGGCCCATGCATAAGGCATGAGCTATAACACAAGAAAATTTAGAAATCGGGCGGAATTCCAGTTTCATGGACCTTAACGCCAAAAATGAGAGACGGTCATAGTGAGGTAGTGACTATTGTTCCTTAGGTTATTTTTGATGGTACGGCAAAATTTTAGGTGATCCGGGTCAGGTGGCCCGGCCCATGCAGAAGGCATGGGCGATAACACATGAAAATCTAGGAATCGGGCAGAATTCAAGTTTTATGGCCCTAAATCGCCAAAAAATGAATAACGGTCATGAAGAGGTGGTGACTATTGTTCCTTAGGTCATTTTTGATGGTCCGTCTTAATTTTAGGCGATCGGGGTCTAGTGGTCCGAGCCCATGCAGATGGTGTGGGCTATTGCACACGAAAATCTAGGAATCCGGCAAAATTCCAGTTTTATGGCCCTAATATGCCCATAAACGAGTAACAATCACGACGAGGCGGTGAATATTGTTCCTTAGGTCATTTTGTATGGTACAGAAAAATTTTAGACGATTCGGGTCCGGTGGCTCGGGCCCATGCAGAAGACATGGGCTATATAACACACGAAAATCTGAGAATCGGGCGGAATTCAAGTTTTATGGCCCTAAAACGCCAAAAAATGTGTAACGGTCATGGCGAGGTGGTGAATATTATTCCTTAGGTCATTTTATATGGTCCGAGTAAATTTTAGGCGATCCGGGTTCGGTCGTTTGGGCCTATGCATAACGTGTGGACTATATAGCATACGAAAATCTGCAAATCGGGCGGAATTCCTGTTTTATCACCCTAAAACACCAAAAGACAAGTAACAGTCATGGCGAGGCGGTGACTATTGTTCCTTAGGTCGTTTTGGATGGTCCGGTAAAATTTTAGACGATCAGGGTCTCATCGCCTGGCCCGTGCAGAAAATGTGGGCTATAATACACGAAAATTTGGGAATCGGCCAGAATTCAAGTTTTATGGCCCTTCTATGCCAATAAATGAGTAACGGTCAAGGCGAGGCGGTGACTATTGTTCCTTATGTAATTTTGGATTGTCCAGCAAAATTTTAGGCGATCCGGGTCCGGTGGCCCGGGCCTATGCAAAAGGCGAGGGCTATAGCACATGAAATTTTGGGAATCGAGCAAAATTCTAATTTTGTGGCCCTAAAATGCCAAAAAAGGAGTAACGGTCATAGAGAGGCGTTGACTATTATTCCTTAGGTTATTTTTATGGTCCAGCAATATTTTAGGCGATCCGGGTTCGGTGGCTCGGGCCCATGCAGATGGTGTGGGCTATAGCACACGAAAATCTAGGAATCATGCGTAATTTCAGTTTTATGGCTCTAAAATGCTAAAAACGAGTAACGGTCATGGAGAGGCGGTGACTATTGTTTCTTAAATCATTTTTGATAGTCCGACAAAATTTTAGGTGATCCATGTTCGATGGCCCGTCTCATGACGAAGGCGTAGGCTATACAGCACACGAAAATCACGGAATCGGGAGGAATTCCAGTTTATGGCCCTTAAACGCCAAAAATGAGTAACGCTCATGGCGAGGAAGTGACTATTGTTCCTTAGGTCTCTTTTTATGATTCGAAAAACTTTTAGGCTATCGGTGTACGGTCATCCGGGCTCATGCAGAAGGCATGGGCTATAGCACACAAAAATTCAGGAATCGGGTGAAATTCTAATTTTATGACCCTAAAACACCAAAAACGAGTAACAGTCATGGCAATGAGGTGAACATTGGTCCTTATATAATTTTAAATAGTCTGGCAAAATTTTAAGCAATCCATGTCTGGTGGCCGAGCCCATGTAGAAGGCATGGACAAACGAAAATTTGGAAATCGGGCGGAATTCAAGTTTTATTGGCCCTAAAACGCCAAAAAATGAGTAAAGATCATGGCAATGCTATGACTATTATTCCTTAGGTCATTTTTGATGGTCTGAAAAAATTTAAGGCGGTCCGGTTCTGGTGGCTCGTGCCCATGCAGAATGCATGGGCTATATAGCACACGAAAATTTTGGAATTGAGCGGAATTCCAGTTTATGAAACTAAAACGTTAGAAAATGAGTAACGGTCATGGCGAGGCGTTGTCTATTGCACCTTAGGTGATTTTTGATGGGATGGAAAAATTTTAAGCAATTCGGGTCCGGTCGCCCGGACCCAATGCCGATGGCATGGGCTATGCACTCGAAAATGTAATAATCAGGCGGAATTCTTGTTTTATGGCCCTAAAATACCAAAACATGAGTAACGGTCATGATGAGGCAGTGATTATTGTTTCTTAGGTCGGTTTTATGGTCCGACAAAATTTTAGGCAATCCTGATCCGGTGGCCCGGGCCTATGCAAAAGGTGTGAGCTATATAACACACGAAAATCTGGGAATCGTGCGGAATTCTAGTTTTATGGCCCTAAAATGCCAAAACCGAGTAATGGTCATAGCGAAGCGTTGACTATTGTTCATTAGGTCATTTTTATGGTTCGGAAGAATTTCAAACGATCCGGGTCCGGTGGCCCGGGCCCATGTAAAAGGCATGGGCTAGCACATGAAAATCTTAGAATCGGACAAAATTTCAGTGTTATGGCCCTTAAATGCCAAAAAAGGAGTAACAGTCTATGCGAGGCGCTGACTATTGTTCCATATGTTGTGTTTGTGGCCAGACAAAATTTTAGGCGATCTGGGGTACAGTGGACTGGGCCCATATAGAAGGTGTGGGTTATAGCACACGAAAATATGGGAATCAGGCAGAATTCCAGTTTTATTGTTGAAATTTCAGTTTAATGGCCCTAAAATGCCAAAAAATAAGTAATGGTCAGGACGAGGTAGTGACTAATATTCCTTAGGTCATTTTTTATGGTCCGGCAAAATTTTAGGTGATCCAAGTCCGATGGTCCGAGCCCATGCAGAAGGCGTAGGCTATAGCGCACGAAAATGTGAGAATCGGGCTGAATTCCAGTTTTATAGCCCTAAAATGCCAAAACAAAAAAGTAACGGTCATGGAGAGGCGGTGGCTATTGTTCCTTAGGTCATTTTTGAAGGTCCGACAAAATTTTACGCGACCCGGGTCCGTTGGTCCGGACCCATGCAGAAGGTGTGGGCAATAGCATATGAAAATCTGAGAATCGGGCAAAATTCTAATTTTTTGGCCCTAAAACGCTAAAAACCGAATAATGGTCATGCTGATGCGGTGACTATTGTTCCTTAGGTTGTTTTGGATGGTCCAAAAATTTTTTAGGCGATCGGGGTCTGGTGGCTCGGGCCCATACAGAAAGCACGGGCTATATAGCACACAAAAATCTGGGAATCGGGCGGAATTCTAATTTATGGCCCTAAAATGCTAAAAACCGAGTAACGGTCATGCGAGGCATTGGCTATTGTTCTTTAGGTAGTTTTTGTTGGGCACGCAAAATTTTAGGTAATTCGGGTCCGGTCGCCCAGACCCATGCCGATGGCGTAGGCTATATAACACATGAAAATCTGGGAATCCGGCGAAATTCCAGTTTTATGGTCCTTAAATGCCAAAAAAATGAAGAACAGTCATGGCGAGGCTCTTAAACGCCACAAAATATTTGGCGATTTGGATCCCGTCGGCCGAACTCATGAAGTTGGCAAGACATTAGCACACGAAAATTTGAAAATCGTCTTGAATTCATATTTATAGTCCTAAAACGCCAAAAATGAAGAACATTCATGGCGAAGCCATGTCGTTTCTGATGGCCCCATTCAATTTTAGGCAATTCGGAGCCCGTCACCCAAATTCTTGAAGATGGCGTGGACATTAGCACACGAAAAATCGTAAATTATCCCGAATTCCTGTTTTATAACCCTAAAACGCCAAAAAATGAGGAACGGTCATAGCGAAGCAATGATTATTATTCATTATGTCATTTTTGATGGGCCCACAAAATTTTAGGCAATTTGGGACCCGTCGCCTGAATTCATGAAGACGACATGGACATTCGCACACGAGAAATTAGAAATCGCCCTGAATTCCTGTTTTATGGCCCTAAAATACCAAAAAATGAAGAACGGCCATGGGGAAGTAATGACTGTTGTTCATTAGGTCGTTTCTAATGAGCTCGTAAAATTTAAGGCAATTCGGAGCCCGTCGACCGAATTCATCAAGATGGCGCACACACATATCACATAAACATTTGGAAATCATCCTGATTTCCTGTTTTATAGCCCTAAAATGCCAAAAAGTTAGGAATGGTCATGGTTAAGGAATGACTATCGTGCATTAGGTTGTTTCTGATTGGCCCACAAAATGTTAGGCGATTCGAAGCCCGTCGCCCAAATTCATGAAGATAGCGTGGACATTAGCACACGAAAAATTAGAAATCATCATGAATTCCTACTAAAACGCCAAAACGAGGAACGGTCATGATGATGCGATGAATATTGTTGATTAGGTCATTTCGGATGGGCCTAAGAAATTTTAGGTAATTCGAAGCCCATCGCCTGAATTCATGAATACGTCTTGGATATTATTACATGAAAAAATAGAAATCGTTCTGAATTTCTTTTTTGTGGCCCTAGCTTGTGCTACTGTACAGTATACTATCATGGTGACAACTCCGCCACATCATCTTCAAAATTGCCATTTAAAGACGAAAAATAAATAAGAAGCTTGTAACAGTAGACATAATTTGGAAAATAATTAAATGTAATAAAAATTTAAAGAGGAGCTAAAGTATGCACTATTAAAAACGTATATAAACTAATATAAAACATATTTGGCGTATGTTGGAAAGGCTAGTCGTATGTTGCTTGCTACTGTGGATGATAACCAAGTTGCTTAAAATAATCAAAGTGAAAGAGGAAACTTTGCTAAATTTCCATGATTTTTTCAGATTTATTAATTGATTTTGCCCTCTTTAATGAAAGCTTTTATATTTTTTTTCCTCTCTCCCTCTCCAATTAATTGAGAAATATTGTGTTTGATCATCAAATTCTAAATAATAATTCTGCTGAGACCTTATCATTACTTTTCTATTTTTTGCTTTATTGAGATTGCTTCGTTGAGTTAACTACTTTATTATCTGCTTTGGCCCAAAAGACCTCGTGTATTCATCTCTTGAGCTAAATTATCATCGAGCCAAAAAGCGTGTGTACTATACGCACCTCGTGCTCTTGTCTTATTTTCGCATTTCTTTCCTTTTTGATATAGGATTTGCATAAGATGTTATTAGCATGCAATCTTCGAATGCTTTCTAGCCCGGAAGCCTGCCAATTCTTCTCATTAACCCGCTTTTCGTCATGAGCGTCACATACGTAATCCTCAACGTTCTCACTAAGGTTTGCTATTCACCATAAATGATCTCAAGGATAAAATTAGGATCAAAATCTAATTCAAGAAAACCTGGAAGTGTATGAATACAACAGTCAAAGATATTGTTCTAATGTCCTAGAGGAATTTAATGCTAAGCTGGGGATTGAGATCTAATATGTTATTTAGCGGATTTGATTTTATAATCCATTACAAAATATTATTAGTTTTATATGATCCATTCCACAGAAAAACAGTGAAATAATACCATAAGAGATCTATAAATAAAACATATGAGTTGTAGAGTTATTTTTTTTAGTAGGCATATGAGATCATTTCCTCGAAATCTTACCTAAAATTGTTTCTTTGTTGATATAAGTGCAGAGATTAAGGAAAAATATCACTTTTGGCCCGCCGCAAAAATTATTTATATACGGTAGCCGTAAATGTGTATAAAATTTAAATATTTTTCGTATATAACATATAGAAATGTAAAAATATGTAAAAAAATATATATATATTTTTTGGCTATTATTTTGAGAACGGCTATACAATGTCATATTCCTGAAGGTTAATATAGGTTGCTGATTCATAATTGTAAGTTGATTAGTGTTGCGACCAAACACACTCACGCAAGTATACGCGG